>NC_056737.1:1877993845-1878136345 GCF_019279795.1 Protopterus annectens | reverse complement strand
ATCCATATACCAGATATAGAACAGTTGCATAGCAAACAGATCACATGCATATATGGGACCACAATGGTAATTACAACAGCTTGCAGGTACATTGATGGCACCATGCTACCAATGTGGGAGTATTTCAACATAGCACATGCATAGAAACAGATTTAAATAATTATAGAACAATATGACTATGTCCCAACATTAGAGTTTATTCAGCACATACTAATTGAGTTGGGTATTTAGTTTATTGTTGCAGATATGCTGGGGGGGGGTATCAATTAACAATAAGTATATTCCTATAGTTTGCATTGCTTTCCTAGTCAGTGCTGTTATCTGTACCTTACAAGTATTAGTACACTACCCTATCGCCTTACTTTGGACAGTGGTATGGTTATTGACAACTGTATACATGAACTGGTTTTACCTGCAGTATACACCTCTTACCTGGTATACCTGTGGAGGAATAGTTTGTTAGCACTAACTAACTGTTTCTACACATACTCCCGGATTCCAGGTTGATGTTATGCACATACCTGTCCATCTCTTTTTGCACAGACTCTGGGCATGTCTTGGCCACATGCAGGTGAACCGGAACATATTTCGACTATTGCCCTCTTAAACCTTTAGTGAATTACAACTCTCTTATACAGGATTTCCTAGACAGTTATATTATGTAGCACAGTGTGGGTGACAGTGATGAGTGATACCTTATTATTTAGAGCAACTGCAAAACTAACAATGCCATACAATAACAGAGTACACAGTACCAGTACAGGATATCAATCTTTTATTTCTAGGCACAGTGGTCGTATTTGACAGACCTGTGAGAGCAATGTTTGTTAGCACTACCTGAATGTTGACACATGAATTGCCAGATTCCACATTAGTATTATGCACATGCATCTCACTCTGTTACTGTACACACTCTGGTCACAGCTTGACAACATGGGGGTGTAGATGGGACATACTTGGCTTATTACTCTCATTACATTTTGGGGAGTTGCTAGAGTGACTGGTTTGTTCTCATAGATCTCTGGCAATCAGTTGTATTTCTTGTTTGCTCCTTAAATATTTGGGATCATCCCAGTGATTTCCCAGGGGGACAGGCAGCTGATATGGGCCAATTTACTGGACATTCTGTATATATCTGTACAGTTGTGGGGTATGATTCTGTATGCAGCCTACTACCACTCCCAGGATTCAAACCATGGCTGTGTGTGCTAAAAATGCAACAGTTCACATCTCAGTTGAGTGTGCTATTTGGATTTTGTTGTCTGTCTTTTCATTGTTTTCTGTCTATGTCTCTCTCAGTTGTACTATATGAACTCTTGGGATTACAACTGTCATATACAGACATTCCTACACATTTTATTTATGTTGCACAGTGTGGGTAACAGTGCTCAATACAACAGTAGTATTAAGTGATTGCAAATCTACATTACCATATGATCCCAGAGTAAACACATGCAGTCCAGCAGTTAGACTTGTATTGTCAGGCTATCATGCTTTTATTTACAAACAACCTATATGAGACTCTTCCTTCCATATTCTCTGGTGTATGCAGTACATGCCTTAAGCAATACAGGTTTTATACAGGCAATTAACTTACTACTACTTTTAGATTTATTTCCTATGACAGTACATGCAAGAGTATTACTAACTTGCCTCACATTGCAACGGCACCAAGTGACATCCATGGACCTCCTGGTTCACAGCCTGCTCACTTGCCGCTCTGAAGGACATAAGAGGAATATTTAACCATACCTATCCATAATATACATGAGCTGGCAATTATTAAACAGGTAGTGGACTGATACTTACACATGGCTGGGACCTTCCCTGTCCTCCTAGCTGCCTGGATCCACTGATTCAAGAGATCCCCCTTTTGCTGCTTCAGGTTGGCATAGTGATGCCTGACCTGCTCACCAGTTTGGGGTATGCCAGTGGCACTGGTGAGGTCATGGGCCAGATGGTCCCAGGTTCCACCTTCTACTGGGAACCCTGGTACTGACCCTGCAGCAGTCCCTGGTCATAGTCTTTCACAAGGAGTCCTGCCATTACTCTGGACTCCTGGATGCCCCAGTGCTACAGCCGAAGGTGCACACCGTATCCCATTCCAGACATAGTGCCTACAAGGGGAAGCTATAACCAGTTATGAGATGTATTCCCACTTGTTGGGTTTAAATAGGGCCATTTTCCTGCACATTGCTGTGATTGGACGTTTTTTGAAAAGGCTAAGCTATGGGCAAACCTGCTTACCTAAGGTTGGTATTGTTTAAAGGTGTATACCAATGGGCAAATTGAGTTAGCTGACCTACACATTGCTTACACCTAGTAAGCTAGGCTGTGCAATGTTTAGTGTTGCTTAATTTTTAATGTGCATACTATTTGCTTTTTGTCATTGCTTTATTATTCATTACATGTTATATATGTGTTTGGTATCCATGATTCATGTGTGCATACACTGTATGGGGTCCTTGTGTTTATTAGGGGATTTCAACACTTTATTACAATGACACCTCACATATGGGCATAATGCAGTACTCCAGTTTACATATTTATGTTATGTAGCAGGTTATACAACATAAAACTGTATATAGATTCCTTTCACATGTTCATTTTTATTTTCCTATAGTGAGGATCTGTTTGGTGATACCTCAATCTTATGTACTGTTATGATGGCTTAGTGATTAACTACTGTGACTATCGTGTACAGGGTCCTGGGCTGAATACCTGCGAAGTCTGTTTATTTTGTTTCTGGCCAGAACAGTGGCCGTTGCATACAGAGTGACTAAGGCAATTTTAAGTAACTGTAAGCGGGTTTGCGTGGGTTTGTGCGAGGGTAAGCTATGCCAACCTTCGGTGAAATATGCTTACAGAAAGTTAGCTTCAGTATTACTTAACCTGTGTGTGCATTGCTTAACCCCATGCAAACAGGCTTAAACTGACTTACTACTGCTTAAATATGCCTTCCCCCGCTTACTGCTGCTTAATAGTGCTTACACTTGCTTAGTAGTGCTTACTCCCGCTTACCACACATTAATTTAGACAGTAATGTCTAATGGTTCTTGGGAAGGTGGTGGATTTGGAAAATGTATGGAGTTATCATTCATTACACATTTTACCTTCCATTTCTATCCCTGATTCCTGTGTACATATACTGTTTGGGGCACTTGTGATTATCTGTGGATTTTGCAACATTATGACAGACACCTCACATCTGCATTTAATGCAGTACTCCAGTTCACAAATAATATGTTATACATATATAAATGTTGTAAATATATGTTATCATAGGTTATGCAACAAAATACATTGATCATACAGTGATTTGCATGGAAAATGGATTGTATTGAAGTGGGATTTGAATTGGGAATGACTGTACGTAAGGAAAATGCTCTGCCCACTACAGTATTGCTGTACTGCTCAGTTGCATATATCTTGCTTTTTATCCTTTTGTGCAATTTAGGCTGCATTAACTGTAGCTAAGCAATGAGCAAACCCATGCACCTATGGTTAAATGTAATTTATGTTATAAAAAAATATATATTCTTTATATTTTATGTTTAACTATTGCTCTTGTAAATGTGGGGGGGGTGTTGCAGGGGGTATGCAAACACCTATGAGTGATCTCGCTCATTCTTACTCATACCCTGCTGTTCTTCATTGCAGGGGCATGTATATTCTGAGAGCTCTGCTCTCAGGCACGCCCCCTGCACTCGTACATACTCTGTGTAAGTTTAGGAACTCAGGCAGTGCGCCTTCATTAATATGCATGGGGTACTGCTGTCCTGCTCCTAAATGGCCACTTCCATGCAGGACTAAGCTAGTCCTGCATGGAAGGATAGTGAATCCTGGGGATTGTCTTAGCTAACAAGTAAAGATGTGGCATCTTGGACTGATATGTGAATAAGTCCACCATCTCCAAGCAAAAATTGAATAAGATTGTAGTCAAAAGGTTAGTACAATGATGCCTTTTTGCATATGATTAGTACCGGCACTGCCAACAAGTTCTATTCTTACATCCCCAAACAAATAAGCTAGTAAATTACTATGAATCATTACTGGATAATAGAAGGCCTTAATTAAACTTGATGTTCTGACTTAATAGATAAACCCACCATCCTTCTTGATTCACAGAAGTATAAATATTAGTTACAAGTAGCATAAACTAATATAGATTGCCAATAAAAAAATTATTTCAAAGGATTACTCTAGTGGAGGTGAATATCTCTTATCCAACAACTGTAAGAGCTAGACTGTATTTTTAATGCATAAAACTTTATAACTATTTAGGAAGATGAGTTTAGGCAGTACACTCTCATCACTATTTATAGTTAGACAATGCCCATAGTTTGGGTTGCCCAGTGGTACAGAGGTTCGCATTGTCACTTCACAGCAAGAAGTTCCCTGGTTTGATTCTTGGCTGGGGTGGCATCTGTGCAGACTTTGCAGGTTCTCCCTGTGCTAACATGGATTTGCTCCTTTTTCCTCCCACATTCCAAGGACATGCAGTAGGTGGGTTGGACACTCTAAATTGGCCCTAGGTGTGTGAGTGTGTAGTACACCATTTGAGGAGGCTTTGACACTGCGCTAGCAACCAGCTCACATATAACTGAAAATGCTATTGAAACAAGTGCTTGTTGCCTGATGTGCTGCTGACAGGGAATGGACATGATAATGAATGCCAATAGTCTAGGTATATAGGTCTGGTTTCAAAATTGTCCATAGTTCGAACTTCATGAAAAAAAGTGATAATGATTTTGTTATTCCTCAAAAACGCAAGGAAAATTATTGTTATTCCATAAAAATTCAAGGGATATGATGAACTGCATTTTGCACCAGCCTAATGGATGTATTTCCAATTAGAGACTTAAATCATAATTAACTTCAATAACCTTAATCTTCTCCATGTTTGGTGCATTCTAAGTGTATATCACTAGGAATTATTATAGCTTACATGCTATCTTCAACTATATATCACATGCTAAAAAGTCTCATTCATACAAAAAAGAAATTATATGGTGAAATTAAAAATGCTGTACAAGCAGTTTGTGTCTGTTAATGATATGCAGAATAAAATGCATTGGTCATTACTTTCATGGTCATTACTTTCATTTAATGATCTATAGTACTACAGCTATAGAATTTCCACATTTGCTACTTTATGTCAAATGAAGAAATCAAATCCTATGCAATCAATTAGTAGCTGCTGGTTATTTTTAAATTTGTAATATTTAAATTCCATTTTACATACTACATGTTAATATGAATGTCCACGCTGTTACTGTTCAAATCTGCTAACAGGAAATGCTAAATTGTAAAATGGCTCCAGGCAGGCAATGAACAGTATAAAGAAGAAATAGAAAGGTAAAATAGCAGTACCTTAGATATATAGGGCTAATATGGACTGATAAATAACTGCATATGACTACACAGAACAAAAACAACCTGTACCATGTGAGCATTGTGATTGTTTTCACATGACATCACACTCTGATAGGATTGCAACTCACTTTTCTGAAAGAACATCTAACTACTCACTATCATATTATAGATACTATTTGCCATGAAAGTGCAAACTAAGTGCAACCTTAAAAGATGCTATAGTAGAGAGCTTTAGCAGAGAACTTCATATTCATAGGTCACAGGTTCATAGGTAGGTACTAGGCTATCGGCCCAAGGGCCTAAGTAAGCCTAGCCAACAAGGTTCCCTGGCTTATGCCACCCAAGAAAGTTAATTTCCTGTGCCCCTGTTGAGCAGAGCCACAGAAGTGATCCCTGGGGTGTATTTCCTATTTCCCATCCACTCATCAATATTTTTCTTGAAGAGTGCTAATGAGAAACTTTGCTTGACACAGATGGGTAGCTTCTTCTAGAGTATAGGAAGTCTCTGGGACAGGAATCTATCCCTCCAGCATGTCCTGTTTATTGT
Source organism: Protopterus annectens (assembly GCF_019279795.1). Lineage (NCBI taxonomy): Eukaryota > Metazoa > Chordata > Ceratodontiformes > Protopteridae > Protopterus > Protopterus annectens. The sequence goes on along the minus strand of NC_056737.1, from coordinate 1,878,130,422 downwards.
GGTGACAAGGTTTAGGTCCCTAGAGCTTGTAGCTCAGAGGAATTGGCATTCCTGTAGGTGTAGCATGTCCAACAGCTCTGGGTTTAACATAGCTCCTCGAAGTAGTCAATATGCTATAGAGTAAAGCTGGAGTTTTTTGAGATGGTCAGTGTAGGGCATCTGTTTGAGGCCAGTAATCCTCTTTGAGAGGTACTTCTGTGGCCTTTCCAACTGCTGCAGATGTCTTGTGAAGTACATTACAAAAGGGACGTTGTACTCTATAATGGGTCTAATGAGTGCCAAGTAGAGGGGAGAAATTACCTCTTTTTTCCTTGATGAGAACCCTTTTGTGATAAGGTGTGCCACATAGAAGGATTTCCTGACTACTGTGGCGATGTGATTACCAAAGGAGAGACTACTGTCCACCTGGGTCCCAATGTCTCTTATCACACATTCGGCACTAAGTAGACTGCCGTTTATGTGGTAGTTCATGGGTACAGAGTTTTTACCAAAGGGGATGGCAATGCACTTTTTAGCAGTGAGATTGAGGTCATGCCTCTGATACCAGACATCTGTCTCAGTGAGGCCCTTCTTTAGGATGTCCACATCATTTGGTGACACTACTATGGCTCCTAGTTTGCAGTCATCTGCAAACTTCATTAGCCAGAGGTCTTTTGTGTTACCCTGTACTTCAGAGAAGTAGATACTAAACAGGAGAGGTCCCAGGACTGAATCCTGTGGTACTCCAGTTGTCACTGGTTTGAAGTCAGATTTGGAGTCTGCAACTTTTACAGAGTGGATTCTGTCAGTGATCCAGTTGGCAACCCATCTTGTGATGTAAGAAATTATACCTAGTTTAGTGAGCTTAGCTATAATTCCAGAATGAGAGATGGTGTCAAAAGCCTTGGCGAGATCAAGATAGGTTGTGTGAACCACCTTACCCTCGTCTACGACTTTGGTGACTGCCTCAAAGAAGTCTATCAGGTTCAGAAGGCATGACCTGCCTTTCACAAACCTGAACTGGGCGGGGTCCAGAGTTTGAAGGTTACCAATGTCTTTGTTTATGAGTTCCATGATGATACGTTCAATAGCTTTGCAGACCAGGCTCATCAGGTTAATAGGGCGATAGTTCCCAGGATCAGTGGTGGCTCAGATTCAGAACTACCCTCTGAAAAACTATAAAATGGAGCTTTTTATTTTGGTTAAAATGTAATTGATTTCATCTCCACTGATCATACATTTCTACAATGTCAAACACTTTTAAACAAAGAAAATTTAGTAATATATTGTCTCTAGGGATGTGACCAATCTGGATTTGAAGTTTGCTTTGGAGGATTTCACTAGTGCTCTTATATGCTTGTTTAGGCTAAGGAGAGATTGCTTCCAATTGGGCACCTGCTCTTCTTGGTCCTGGACAGCACTTTTTTTTTGTTATATAGTTTATTTATTGCAGATGTCCACCAGACAGGTTTATTCCTTGTGGAAAATAATTTAGTCCTGTCAGGTATTCCTGATTCCATGCATCTACATAAATGTTCATATAGTAATTTGATATAGTTTTGGATACTGGTGCCAGTTCCTACAGAGTGTGGGCTGTGAAGCTGTTTATACCATCCCTCAAGAGGCTGTAATCAGCTTTGGAAAAGTTTTTTTGTTTGACCCTAGCTAGAAGGGGGGTCACAGGAGATGGTGACGTCAAGCATGACCGCTTTATGGTAAGATCATACAAAGGAGGATGATACTGCAGGAATGCTGTAGTGGTTACCCATGTTGATTAATACCAACTCCAAGATATTATCACCTCTTGTAGGGGTATTGACTAGCTGTTCCAAAGCATTTGCATTGGTAAAATCGAGGAATCTCTGGGTGTATATATTCTGGCATGAGTAGTACTTCCAGTCTATGTTTGGGTAGTTAAACTCACCCAGGATTAGGGTAAAGGGTTGAATCTGGTTAGATTCAAAGAGGTCTAGATAGACAGTTTTAGGCATTTTGGGTCAGATCTGGGGACCGGTAGCTAGCTATGATTTGTATAGGGGTCTTGTCAATGGTTAACTGCAGCTGGAGTGTCCCTTGTGCGTCATACAGTTTGACTAGCCTGGAGGTGTGTATGTCTTTAATATATATTGAAACTCCACTTTCTTTGGCTTTACTACCCACAGTTTGGGGTCTGAATGTATGACAGAATGAGGAACCAGGTATGGCTGGGGTCCTCTCCACAGCTTTAAACCAGGATTCTGTGACTGCACAGATGTCAGCATTTTCCATGGTTAATACTGTTTGCAGTGAGTGCAGTTTCACTTTTAGACTCCTAGTATTTAGCAGTATGACCTTTAATTTATGTTTTGTTGCAATTGTTATGTTGGTATTTTTAACCTCATCACTTTCCTGCCAGTATTCCCACCTGTGTGTTTTAAATAAGGCTATATTCTCTCCCTTTGCTGTTATTGGACCATTTTCAAAAATGTTGAGCAAAGGTGAGCATTGCGCAAACCCGCTAAGCTGAGTTGAGCAGTACTTAATGTGGCAAATGCTGAGCAGTGCTTAGCAGTGTGCAAATCCACTTAGCTGTGTTAAATACTACTTAAAATGGGACTTCTTAGCAATGCTCAAACCAGCTAAGCAGAGCTGAGCACTGCTAAGTATTGCTCAGACAGGTCCTGTTTAAGCATTGCTTAGCTTGGCTTAGCAGTGCTTAGTAAAACTGAGTTAAGGGCAAACAAATGTTTTCATTTAAAAAAGAAGTCAGAATTAATTTTTTAATTACTCATTACTGATACTTTATTATTAAGTGTATATATTTTACTTAAGCAATAACTGACAATGTCGGTGTGGTATATTAAGATTTACTCACTGATGTTGTTGTTTAATTACAAGGGCAAAGCCCAAGTGATTAAATAAAGACAACCATGGGTAAATCTTAATATACCACAATCACGGGGTCGATTATTGCTATTATACAATGATATTATTTAAGAAAAAATTATTTACTTTTCTTAAACAAATGTCTTTGTATACCAGTGTCGTGCTGTCCTTCTATGTTTTTCCAGTGTCCTGGAGCTTTTTCTGATGTACTGCACATGAGTATAGGACTTGCATTCCCAAGCATATCCAGTACATCAGTGCTTTGCAAAGGAAGCAATGCAGAAAAAAGGTCTCCATTGCTCCATTTTTTTTTCTATTTTTTTTTTTATATACAAAACAAAACATGTCAAACTGTTTACAGGCAGGAGAGAGAGAGAGAATGGAGGAAATACAAGGAAAATCAGGTATGTGTCTTTAGTTTTGAATAACGCACCTGATTTTCCTAGTATTTTCTCCATCCTGTCTCTCTGCTATGTCCAGAGTCTGGACTATGTTTTTCTTTTTTTTTTTTTTTTTTGTTAAAAAAATATAAAATTACAGTATATAGTAATGGAATAGAGTTGGACTGGACCTTTTTGAATTGGTATATGCTAGGATTTACAACTGGCATGCTGATTGGGCTGAACAATCAGCATGGTCATTTTGGAATATCATTGACCAGTCATTGTATAATTTACATGACCTCACCCTATGTGCTTTCATTACATTACCTTGGGGTGTGACTGTACTGTATGGGACACTTGTGTTTAAATGGGGGGGTTCACCTTATATCTCTATGGACATTGGAAATTTGGACCAGCTACACTACCTGTGTTAACAAATATTAATTACTACCTCATTAAATAAAATAAAAATATATAAAACTGCTTTCCCATGTAAAAGCTAAATGGCCTGTCTTGCTATTCAAACCATACACCTACTACATAGGAATTCACAACTCTTAACTACTAAGCTAACAGAGCTATCCAGATTTTTGCTATACATTTCTATAAAGCTTATTCTATAGCTGAAATTTGGACAGCTCTGTTAGTTTAGTGCACTCCTGAGCAAGGTGCTGCCCCCTGCAAACCCACTCAGCTATGCTTAAACTTTCAGGAAAAATAACAAAAAAAAAAATTAAACATTAATTTTAATATAAACTGGTAACCTTTACATTATTAGATAAGTGTCCAGGGACACTTTCTTTCTTGTTTTAGTGCTGCAAAGCACTTTTACAATGCAGAGGGTGTGTTACAGATACTGTGACACACCCCCTACATGATGTGAGTTCACATTCCTAAGCCTGTCCACTGTACAATTTCTGCATAATGTCCAGATTTGTGCCTCATATTCTTGGTCCATTTGTCAGGGGATTGTGTTTCCCTGGCAAATCAGTGACAAATCATTAAAGACTGTAGTTAGAAAATATTGAGTTTCACACATCATACTCTTCAGAAAAAATCCATGCTAATGCAAGACCTGTCATTCTATCAACTTTCTAAGTTTGTAAGGACAATATTTAGAATCTGTTGCCTAGAATGTCTGGTTTTGTATTAACATGCATTGTCTGAATGATACGAAGTCTGTAACTCAAATGACTTTATTATTTAGGGACTTCAATTCTCAGTGATTTGCCAGAAATCCATTAATTGTATGGGGGGACAGACCAAAACTATGAGGCAAACATCTGGACATTCTGTGAAAATCTGTACAGTTGAGAGGTATTTTATTTGTAAAGTGCCATCTATCACTTTTACAATGCAGGGGGTGTGTCACAGTAACTGCCACACACCCCCTGCATTGCATTTAGTTCCCATTCATAATGTCAGTGTTCATGGACACTGTTTTCTAATGTAAAGTGCTGTAAGGCACTTTCACAATGCAGGGGCTATGTCACAGTAACTGTCACACACCCCCTGCATTGCATTCAGTTCCCATTCATAATGTCAGTGTCCATGGACACTGTTTTCTAATGTAAAGTGCTGTACGGCACTTTCACAATGCAGGGCTATGTCACAGTAACTGTCACACACCCCCTGCATTGCATTCAGTTCCCATTCATAATGTCAGTGTCTGCAGACACTGTTTTCTAATGCAAAATGCTGTATGGCACTTTCACAATGCAGGGGTGTGTGACAGTACCTGTCACACACCCCCTGCATTGATTTCACTTACCATTAAGTATTTCAGTGTCCATGGATACTTTTTTTTTATTTTGTAAAGTGCAGTATGGCACTTTGTCAGTGCAGACAGCATGTTACAGATCTGCAGGCACTGTAACACACCCCCTAGCACTCATTCACTATCCATGTCCGTGGCTCACTTTCAGTTGCACACCTTCATTAGTATATGAGGCATGCTGCCGAGAGGGGGATGTGGACACTGACACCATTCACTCTGTATAGGAATAACGCTATTTCTACACAAAGTTTACTGAGTCCTGGGGAATGTGTATTTGCGGTAGGCAAAATGCTGTGCCGGAGCAAAATCTCAAAGATATGGACTAGCATAAATAAGCACTAATAAACTGAAGCACAAATGTATTTCACACATAGAAAGGCATACAAATCAAAACTGTATACAAAAATCCCAGCAGGTCACATATATAGGATATTTATTTTTTTATCATCCCATTGAAGATCTACTTTTATGGTAAGAACTTTACAAAAATACTCTATCTTCTTCATAAGGGAAGACTATAATAATAAAATACAACATCTGGACAGAATCCTGAAGAGTACTTGGTTCCCTTAGGATATGAACAGTTAATAGGATCTTCTATATGGCAGTTATAACAAATAGTATGGTATACATGGACCATGGCTCTAGTTTGAATACTTATCAAATATATTGATTGCAGCATCTTGTAAAATATCCTTTCTGTACATATGTATATAGAGTCTGGTAAAATGAACTCTGACATTGCTTAGTTATTGTTATTGCATTTCTCAAAGCAAAAAAAGCAATACAGCTTGATATCCATTTAGACATCGTCTCATTAGTTACAGACAGCCTTCCTTTTCTTACCTAAAAGAGACAAAAAATTGATCAGCTTTCTTGTTATTTTCTGTTATAGAATTTTAGTTGCCTGTAGACATCTAGAAAGTAACAGCAGATGCTCTCTTTCGTTCTGATAGCTTGGATAAAAACAATATGATAGCTGATGGACTGTTAGAGATGTAGTGCAAATGTTAGTTAGCACAAAATAAGTTTATTTTTATTACACTATTTTGTTATAAAAATAGTGTAGAATGCCTTGCACATAAAGTCTGAATTTATAAGATCCTTCTTCTTGTAATCCTCACAAAGAATAACATCTTAAGTAAGTATATTAAATATCCCCTGAATCAGACAGGTCAGTTGGAGGTACAATTTTTTTTTTTTAGCTTGAAGTTCAGATGCAAGGTAATTGAAATATTTCTCCTCAGACATATTAAATGTAGACCATCTATTATGATGCATTTGATGATTAGATTACAAGCTAGCTGAGAGAAGACAAGGAAGCAGGCAGAATTAGCAGATACATGCACTTTGAAGGAAAAGGAAGCTATGTTATACATGAGATGCAGAAAAGTGCCTAACATTTTAGAAATTGGACAGTTAAATGAATCTAAGTTGCTGGCCAGGAGAGGAATATATTATATTTTTGTTAACATTTTCTAATTTTTGGTCTTCTGATTGCATGAGGATATGGAACACAACTGTTCAGAGCTACTACTCTGTCCTCCATACTGAAAAAAATCACATTTCTGAGATTTGGTGCAAGTCTATCTGAGTCCACACAAATGAAAAGACATCCACTTCTCAGATGAGCTGTGAGGCAATAATGATCACTCAATGGCATTCCCATCATCCGTATAATATCCTGAAGGTGTGTAGTCAACTTTCTGTTCATGGGCCAGAGTTATCTGTGTATTGAAGGTATCTGCCAGTTAGCTTCATACTTCAGATAGATATAGTGCATCTTTGTATACATATACTTAGTATATGAAGATTGTGTGGAATGGTCCAATTCAACATTAGGGCTATATTTTAAGTGAAATAAAAGCATCTGATTCACATCTGCTTGTTGATGTAGTGTTGACTGTAGTGACCTGAAATGGACATTTGAGAAAATTGACCTGAATATCTAATAGGACTCCATAAATTGCTTTCATCCCTTGCAAGCTGAGGTGTATACAGTTTTCATTCCGCGATAATTTCCTTTGCTGACAAAGGTTGTTGAAGTGATCTCCCCAAATATAATCTAATGAATCTGGTGTCATCTACTGAAACAGTGGTAGAGGAGTAAGGGACACACTCTGAAAATATTTTCTGAGCTGTTTCATATGTTGCAGCCTTGCAAGAACATAGGTTCATAGGTTCATAGCTTGGTACTAGGCTATCAGCCCTAGGGCCTATGCAAGCCTAGCCATAACAATTCCCTGGATATTTCTTCCCACAGTATTTACTTCTCTGGACCCCTGTCTAGCAGTGCAACTGACATGATCCCCGGGGTGAATTTTCTATATTCTATCCAATCATCAAGGTTCCTATTGAAGAGGGCCAAGGAGGTGCTCTGCTTGACATGTATGGGCAGTCTATTCCAGAGTCTGGGAAGTCTCTGGGTCAGGAACCTATCCCTCCAGCATGTTTTGTTCATTGTGATGACAAGGTTTAGATACCTGGAGCGTGTGGCTATGAGGGATTGGGATTTCTTTAAGTGGAGCATGTCCAACAGCTCAGGGTTTGACATGGCCTTGTATGTTAAGCAGAGATTGCCTCTGAGTAGACGATATGCCACAGAGTATAGCTGGAGTTTATTTAGATGGTCAGCATATGGCATCTGCTTTAGGCTGTGATTCTTTTAGTGAGGTACTTCTGTGGCCTTTACAGCTGTTGCAGATGTCTTGTGAGGTACATACAAAACGGGGCATTATACTCTATAATGGGTCTAATAATGACCTCCTTTTTTCTGGATGAAAAGCCCTTAGTGATGAGGTGTGCCACATAGAAGGATTTCCTGACTGTTGTGGGGATGTGGTTATCAAAAGTGAGACCACTGTCCACCTGTGTCCCTAAGTCTGTCATCACACTTTCGATGTTTAGTGTCCTGCCACCTATGTGGTAATTCATGGGTACATGTTGTTTTCCAAAGGAGATAACTATACATTTCTTGGCATTAAGCTTGAGCCCATGGCTCTGGCACCAGGCATCTGTTTCTATAAGGCCCTTTTGTAGAATGCCAACATCGTTTGGGGATTCAATAATGGCTCCCAGTTTGCAGTCATCTGCGAACTTTGTTAGCCAGAGTCCCTTAGTGTTGGCCTGTACTTCAGAGAAGTAGATGCCAAACAAGAGTGGTCCCAGGACTGAACCCTGAGGTACTCCACTTGTCACTTGTCTGGAGCTGGAATTGGAGTCGGCTACTTTTACAGTCTGGGTACTGTCTGTAAGCCAGTTGGCAACCCATCGAGTGACGTAGGAATTTATGCCCAGCTTAGTACGTTTATCTATGATTCTAGAGTGGGGGATGGTGTCGAAGGCCTTGGTGAGGTCCAGATAGGCTGTGTGGACTGCCTTACCCTCATCCACAGCTCTGGAGACTGATTCGAAGAAGTCAGTCAGATTCAGGAGACAAGATCGGCCCTTCACAAACCCAAACTGGGTGGGGTCCATGGTTTGAAGGTTGCCAATGTCTTTGTTTATAAGTTCCGTGATAATGTGTTCCATGCTCTTGCAGATCAGGCTTGTCAGACTGATGGGATGGTAGTTCCCGGGATCCAAGGCAGATCCTCCCTTGTGGAACGGGATAACTGTAGCTGTGCGCCACTCAGTGGGCACGAAGCCTGAGGTGAGGCTATGATTAAACATGATGCTTAGGTGAGGTGCCAGTTCATTTTGTAGTTCATGTAGTACACAGCCTGGGATGTCATCTGTTCCCATGGATGCTGTATTCTTAGCTTTGGAGAGTGCGGTCTCTACCTGTGTGGCCGTGATTATCGGAATTTGGCAATCTTTTGGTATTGAGATGGGCCCTTTAGGGGGTGAGAGGGGGGGGTAAAGTTGGCACTAAATCGATCTGCCAGGATATTGGCAATATCCTTGTGATCAGTATATGTAATGCCATTCTGTTGTAGCTCAGAGCAGATCTGAGCATTGTCATTTAGATTCTTGACATAACTATAGAATGCCTTGTGGTTGTCTTTGGAATCTTTGGCAATTTTATTTTCGTAACTAGCTTTTGAGGATTTTCTGAGGGATCTCAGCTTCTTACTGAGGCTGGTGAGGGAGTTTTTTGCATTCTGGGAATTTCCTCTTTTCTGCAACAGTTTCTTCCTTCTGTTGTATAGTTTGTTTATAGCAGGAAACCACCAGATTGGTTTCCTTTTTTTGGAAAAGAGCATCTTGGTTCTATTTGGGCTGGCACGATTCATGCATGAGTGGATGTGCTCGTACAGTGCCTTAGTGTAAGATTCTGCAGTCGAACTTCCAGATCCCGTCTGCGTGGGTGTTGTGAAGTTTGTCACTTCTGACTTCAGTAGCATGAAGTTGGCTTTGGAGAAGTATTTTATGGAGGTTTCCTTACTGGGGGGTTGGGGGTCAGATGTGGATGTCAAAGGTGATTTGCTTATGGTCAGACCTGACCAATGAGGGGGTGACCACTGGTGTGGAGCATCTATCTCCCATGTTGGTAATGACCAGGTCTAGGATACTGGAGCCCCTGGTGGGACAATGGATTAGTTGATCCAGGGTGTTGGAATTCATGAATTCCAAGAACCATTGGGAAAAGGAGTTGGTACCCGAGTAGTTTTCCCAATTAATAGAAGAGTAGTTGAAATCACCCAGTATTAGGGTGTTTGGTTGTATCTTAATATTTTCCAGTATGTTTAGAAAGGTGTAGTGAGAATCTTGGGGCATGATGGGGGATCTGTAGCAAGCTACAATTTGGATTGCAGTCTTACCTAGTGTTACTTGCACCTGGAGAATTTCAGATGCATTGTGTTGAGCAACTAGCCTGGAGGTGTGAATATCCTTGGTGAATATGGACACTCCTCTACCTTTAGTATTTCGGTCTTGGTTTTGTGGCCGAAAAGTGTTGTAAGAATTGTAGCCTGGTATTGCAGGGGTGCTCTCTGGAGCCTTGAACCAGGTCTCAGTTACTGCACAGATATCAATGTTCTCTATTTCTAGGAGTGCCTCGAGAGTGCATTTTGAGGTTTAGACTTCTAGCATTGAGTAGCATTACCTTCAGATTATGCATGCTTGTATCTGTTACGATGGTGGTTTTATCCTTTGAACCTTGCCTAAAAAAGGCACTATAGGGGTGGCAAGAGCTTTAGCCAGTAACCTGAATCCCAGGGGTGACAGGTGCAGACCATCTCTGGCAAAGCATAATGGTTTGTCGATCATGTCTTCCCAGGCAGACAAATACTGGATCCCCTTTGAATGACACCAGAAGCTTAGCCAATTGTTGAAGTCAATCATTTTGTCTTTATATTGTGGTATCATTTTGGGTGAAGGCAGGATGCTACGCAGGGTTAGGGTCATACCTGCCTAGGTCACATGATCCAAAAGCTCTTCCATGTCTCTTTTCATGTAGTCCAGGGAGGTACGTCTCAAGTCATTCACTCCAGCATGGACAATGACAGAGTCGTATTTGTACTTGTTGTGGAGTGACTTGAGTGCATACATTATGTGGCGGATCCTGGCACCCAACAGGTAGCTGACTGTAATTTTCTCCTTGTTCAGCCTGGTGAGTGGGACATCAGTGTGCCTGACTATAGAGTCATCTATGACTAAAGTGTTGGGTACATTGTCTTGCCTTAGGGGCTGTTGTTGGGTGACACCCTGGTGTTGTGAGCTATGTGTCACTTTGGTTGTGACTGGTGTTTGTTTGTGTTTCGGCTTCGTAGGTCTTTGTTGCTTGGGAAGGTTAATATTAAGGGCCTCCGCATATGTGGGTTTAGTGTTGCTATGTGTGGGTGTTGATGGTGTGAGTTTTGAAGGGCTATGAGCTGCTTGAGTTGTAATGCAGGTGTTAACCTTCTCCTCGACTGTCTAGCATAATCTTGGCCGAAGAGAGCTTTGTTTCCAGTTTGGCTAAGTAAGTGCATCTCTCGCAGGTTGTAGTGTTGGGTGGTAGGAGGAGAGGATTGTCTGTGTACATGAGGCAGTTGCCGCAATGCCCCAGTATGCCCAGATTCACCAGGTGGACAGGAGAAATCACTGGAATCTGTCCCTTGGACATGCCTGTTTAGGTGCTTTTTTGTAAAGTTTAAGAGCTGTTTTCCCTTACCTTTGCAAGGTACTTTGCAATTATAGGCTGTTTAGTGTCTATGATTAATTTCTCCTTACTGACAAAGAGAGCTGAGTGCCTGAATCAGTTTTAGGCTTCCTAATGCTTTCTTGTAAAGTTTAAGAGCTGTTTTCCCTTACCTTTGCAAGTTCTTTTGCAATTATAAGCTGTTTAGTGCCTATGATTAATTTCTCCTTATTGACAAGGAAAGCTGAGTGCTTGAATCAGTTTCAGGCTTCCTAGTGCTTTCCAGCAGGTTCTAGAGCAAGTGCTAGTCACAGGGGTTCAGATTTTAGTGCTACTACTGAGAAGCCAGCTAATTCTAAGGGAAAATTTGAAGAGCAGACTTTCTGGCACTTGGAATAGTTTAACTGTAGCCTCGCAGTGCTGCACGATGTGAAAAATGTTTTACATTAATAAAAGTATTATTTATTTTATACATTTTAAATTATTATTATTAAATGCAAAATAAAATTTTACATTTGCACCCTATGGCACTTATGAAACTACTCTTTGAATTTTGTTACTGCTGAAGAACTATCCTAAACTCCTATATTTTCAGCTGTTTGTCTTTAAGAAAAAATGCCTTATTTTAAAAATCTATAGCAGCTCATCTAAAGGTGACTGCGAATGACAGGGTAAATAAGGAATTATTGTGATTTATCATGAGGCCTAATGCTCAGTGCTGTAAGGAGATAATGACATACAATAGTTCTTATCTCACACTAACATCACTATTCTCTTAATGAGACATAATTATTGCTAAACATAATTTGATGCAATTATTTTCAGCCAGGTATTTGATTCCTTGGCATATAGCATTGTGTTTATCTTCAACACTGTAGATGAAACATGTCGCTTTGGTTATACTGGAGGTAAAATGATAAAAAGTCAAGTAGATAAGATTTAATTCAGAACAGGAATATCACACTAATGTTCATGACTTATATGAATTATGATTATTGCATGGATTTTCTGATCTGCTTATATCATGTTATTTAGGTACAGACATTCACACATCTTAATAAATATTTAATATGAATATCTTTGCTTTATATGAGTAAACATTTTAAATAAATGGAAAGGTGATCATGTTTTTTGTAAAGTTGATCTTTCATGTGCAATGGAGGGATTAATAGCTGACCCTGCAATGCAGACAGAAATTACTGTGCAGGTGAAATATGACAAAATGCAATTTTCTTCTGGAGCCAGATGTATTCCTCTTGCCCCATGATATGTCTTTGCAACATAATTTAACAGGAAAGAAGCCAAGTGGTGAGATGCAGATCAGATGTCTGGTGACTTTAATTTAATGCTCTTGGATGTTTTTCAGAATGTATATTTCTCTGATGTATAGAATACTCAGCACAGTTAAACAAAGAGAAATCTGACAAATATGGCTAAATGGAACAAACTAATGCAGATTGCAGCATTACTAAATGATATGCATGTACAAATTAGATAAAAAGCTGTTGCTCAAAACTGATGATCTAGTATTTGTCAACACATATGCCTGCAGCAGGTTAATCCATATATAATTTTGTACACCACTGATCATTAAATATAGGATCCTCTGTTATTATGCAATCTCCCAAAAAAGTGATATAGAAGTAACCATTCAGCCAGTGGGTGGCATAGTCCAGTTTTCCATTTCCATTCACCACAGAAATCATACCGATTGTAGCTGTCTGAGTCTAATAGTATAGTTAGTAGTTGGCCATAAATGGCAATGGGATGTCTGTAACAAAGTACTGATCCCCACAACACAATGACTGAACAGAAATCATAATCTCTTCCATTCAAAAAAACAAGTTTCAGGCTACATGATTGATATTTATTAGTCACTCATCAGCCTACAAATCAAGTATAGCTGACCAAGTCACACATTAGAAATTAAATTGAAGGCTTTTATTACATATGCTACAATTTATTTATTTTTATTTGCTTACTTACTTATGCATTTATTTGCTTACATTTTAAAATTGCTTATGTGGTGCTATAAAACTGACCCTTTTCTTACACTATATAGGATGCATAGTGAAACACTTTTGAAGAATAGCATTGACATTCAAAGCAGTCAACAACAGTTTTCTACTTCTTTTTAAATGCCAGTCATTTACACTTGATCAACATGCAAACATCTTAACAAAATAAACTACTATTGGTAAAATTTGAATAAGTTTATTAGTAACGTCCTCCCTGCAGTCATGTGGGTTTCCTCCAGGTGCTCCGGTTTACTCCCACATCCCAAAGACATGCAGCAAGTGGATTGGACATGCTAAAATTGGCTCTAGGTGTGAGTGCATGTGTGTGTGTGTGCCTTCCATGGAAGTTTGGGTGCCGGGCTGGCAATTCGACACCGTAAAACTCCACTGCCAATCATGAGCGGACAAGGTGATCCACTGTGGCGACCCCTAACTGGGAAAAGCCGAAAGAGAGAGAGAGTAGTTTAGAATAACTTTGGATTATAGTAAACTAGAAGAGAGGATTATATGCATAGAAGGTTTAGAGTGTTCAAACCTCATTTGACCTACAGTGGACTACATGAAATACTACAGCACTAAAGGATGGACAGGGATGCAATACATGAGATCGTGGATGACTGTCTTCCACACCTGAGGCCCCACAGGAATTGTGGAGAACCTATCCTAATGGGAACTAAAGTCTGTGTAACGTTTTATGGATATTAGCCAGAGGGACTTTTCAGTTACCTACAGGTGACACAGTGGGAGTTTTGTGATCCTCTGCTTCAAGAATACTCAACCAGTTTTTCTATGCAGTGCTGCAATGTGTGTGTGTGTGTGTGTGTGTGTGTGTGTGTGTGTGTGTGTGTGTGTGTGTGTGTGTGTGTGTGTGTGTGTGCGTGTGTGTGCGTATGTGTGCGTGTGTGTGTGCGTGTGTGTGCGTGCACGAGCGCGAACGCGCACGTGTGTGTGTGTTTGTGTGTGTGTGTGTGTGTGTGTGTGTGTGTGTGTGTGTGTGTGTGTGTGTGTGTGTGTGTGTGTGTGTGTGTGTGTGTGTGCACGTTGGGGGGGGCAAACCTGGCTCCTACATACCCCAGAGGAAAGAGCTACTGTCATGGAAAGTTTCTGTGCTACAGTCCATTTCCTTGAGGTACTGGGGACCTTAAACTGCACCCTCATTGAAATAAAAACCCCACCTGGTGAACTGGAAAGGAGTTCTGTGAACAGAAATGGCTATTACTTCAACTGTCAGATAGTCTGTAATGCACAAGGTATCAATTATTATTTGTGTGCAGGTCACGCAGGCAGTTTCCATGACTCCTGTATATGGTACATCTATTACACATACCTAAGGTTTCAAGGGGACAACCTTCCACAAAAAGATCAAGTTGGGGATGCAGGATATCTACTAGGACCTTGGCTCAGGATTCATATGTGAAATCCACACAACCCCACTAAGCAAGCCTAAAACACTGCACATGCACAGAGTAGAAATATCATAGAACTTGTATTTGGCCTGCTCAAATTATGGTTCCATTGTCTAGGTATATCTGGAGGTGCCCTGCAATATGACCACACAATGTCTGCCAAAATACTGACTCTTTGTGCAGTCTTACATAACATTATACTTAGAAAGCAGCTGCAGCAGGCTGCCCCAGGACAGAGACCATAGATTGGAGCATGGCAGGTAGGGCCAGGTGATACAGATGAAGGGTTCAAATGAGGAACCTGCAGCTAGGGACAATCATGACAGATGAAGGTATGCATAATATGCCTTGGTGCTGGTAAGGGGCAGTAAATTGTACATACACTCACTAATTAATTAAACAAAAGCACTAAGCAAATACAAACAGTAACGTTGTTGCATACAATTAAACAAGAACTCAAACTTTGTAAGAAAAACCATAATATAGTAGCAAATGAAGCTCACCAACCAAGTCACAAGAAGTAATTTAATGAATTGTAAGCGCTTTTCATTCAGAACAACAAACACTGAAGTTCACCAGACAATACACTTCCCCATTCAAAGCTCTTAGATAGATAGATGGATAGATAGATAGATAGATAGATAGATAGATAGATAGATAGATAGATAGATAGATAGATAGAGCAAACAGTGGCATCTAGCGAGTAAATTAATATATAACATACTAAAAGGCAGTTTAAACAACAATGAACAGTTAACATTTATCAGAAAAATCAACATTGCACTTTGCCATTTATTAACATCAACAAACTAGAAACTGACATTATATCATTAACACTAGGGGCATTGGTTGCGTCCAAAGCCAATTGCCAATATAATTTGCATGATTTTAATAGCAGTGCCCAATTTCTCCCTCTCTCAAGTTCAAAAACTTTCTCAATAAAGAATAAAGAAAGAATATTTTTTTTAAATTAGTTCATTCTGTGGAGTGCTTATACAGTGTATTCTTCTGTTTTTAAAATTGCATAGACATGTTGATAGATTATCTTCTTGAGGGAACCTTTAGTTTTCCCTGTGTAAAATGCCAGACAAGCTGAACAGTTTTCCACATACACCACCCCTTTCATATTACAATTAAATCTACTATTCAGGACAAGTACTTTAGGGTACTGATCCAAAATAAACTTAGCCCCCCCCCCCCAATGAACCTACATTGTTGGCAGCAACCTCATTTGAATATACCAACATTGTGGTTAGCTTTAAGCCTTTCTGTGAATTTTCAGTCATGTTTTTCAAGTTGTTCTTGTTCCTATAAACCATCAAATGTTTATCCCCCAACATGTGGTGTAAGTTCATTGGTATAATAGTCATTAGACAATTTATCTATAAAATTGCCCAGACTCCAGAAGAACAACAGTCAAAATATCATACCATAACTCTATAATAGTTGCCAGGTTTCATTGTAATATTAGCAATCAAATTTTCAATAGTAGAACCTAAATTCAGGATCAGTCAAAGTCTAGCAACTCTCATGTTTATTATATCTTGTTTACAAGTTTCCTCTAAGCTACACAGGTATGCCCTGTCCAGAAACGTGCACTACATGTTCTAATTCAGTGTGGAAACACCCATCATCAGATGTTAACCTAGACACCCTAATTATTTGAACTTTTAAAACATTCGTTTTTGCCATGGGAGGTGACAGCTTTTATAGTGTAACACACTATTAGAATAGGTGGGTTTCCTGTAAACCCTAGAAGAAAAACAACCCTTAAGAACGTCCTTATACAGCACTCCATCCAAATAATTAATTTGGATAGAGTCAGACTGTATAGGAAAAAATACAAAAGATGTGCTACCATTAATAAAGTCCATAAATTCATTCAAGCTGTTCCACAGTATAAGACCACAGTATAAAGACATCATCAAGGTACCTCCAGTACAACTTTAAGTAACTATAAAATTCAGTAGGGAAAATAAACTTCTCCTACCATCTAAGGATGATAATGGCTAAAATAGGAGCCACAGCCATCCCCATAGCCACTCCAGTGGTCTGCCTGTAATGTCCCTGTTCAAAAAAAAAAAAAAACAAAGTTATTAGATAACACATAATCAGAATAGTCAGCTAGAAAAATAAATCAAGAATATCAATAGTTACAAAAATCAAATTATTGTCAAACATCACTTTTCCAAAAGATCTTAAAAATGCCATTATTCTTTTAAAACATACTGTTTGTCCACAAACGATTGTTTAATTTGTGGTCTACATACCTCACCAGTGGTTTAGTTTTAGTACCTCCAGTGGTTTGGACAAAGATTTATGTATCTTCGGTATTCTGAAAATACTAGGGATGCCAGGGTTCTTAACTTTTAAATAGTCATAAACATCCTTCCCAACCATATAGTTGTATAACAGGTTGTCCAACTATACATAGATTTTTATGCGGGAAATATTAATTTCATTCCTGGTAGCAGGAACAAAAAAAAACATTGTTTAAATAATCAAACATTTTTTGTGAATACAGAAATGCATCTTAACACCACCACCACCCACCCTTATTGAGCTTCATAACCCTGACACTCCTGTCATTACTTAAATCGTAAAGGGGGTTAGGACCCCAATCTCCTTCTTTAATTTTAAAAGTAATGTCTTTTGGCTTTTTCCAGTTAGGGGTCGCCACAGCTGATCACCGGTCCACTTATGATTGGCAGTGGATTTTTACCATGTCAAGTTGAAGCCTGGCTCCCAACCTTCAAAGAAGGCACACCCACCCACTCATGCATGCACCTACCTGCATATCTGTAAAATTCACTCGACCATGGGGAAGACATGCAGACTCCACAAAAAAAGCACTCTAGCTGAGAATCGAACCGGAGATCCTCATGCTGTGAGGTGACAATGCTAGCCGCTGCACCACTGTGGCCATTTCTTCTTTAATTTTAATTTTAACTGTTCATTATTGTTTGAATTACCTTTTAATATGTTATGTATTTATTTAGTCACTAGATGGCACTGGTTGCTTTTGTATATAAGGGTTTTGAATGGGGAAGTGCATCGTCTGATGAAGTTTAGTGTTTGTTGTTTTGAATGAAAGCGGTAAGTTACTTCTTGTGACTTGGCCAGTGAGCCTCATTTGCTTTAGTATGTTGGTGCATACAAGAAAACTAGGCTTTATTTACTCATGTAATGGCTGGCTAATGTGAACATCAGACACAGGCAACCCCAGACCATGAAGTTGTCAGCAGCAATAACAAAGATGATTGATGAACCTGTAATGAACAGATAGTACAGCACAGAAACAGAAAGAAACATTAAGTAAAAGCCAATGATTATCAATACAGGAATGTCATAACAATGTCTGATCTATGCAGCAAATACAGGCAAAACCAACCATGATGCATTCAAATGGATCACAGATATTTACTTTGTTATGTATTATGTTGCCATCCTGTGCATCAGGAATAAGAAGATCCATGTCAAGTAACCCCACAGTGGAGAAGGTAGTGTCAGCAACATTTACACAGGAAGACGACCAAGATATCAACATAACCTTATTAAAACAGGAGGGGAAGATAATTAAGGCCCAAATGAAAAACTACAGTACAAAGACAAAATGAAGTTACCAAAAACATGCATTGCCTACTCACTACATGCAACAGACATAAGCATTCCAAGTCAGACAGCCCAGCAGAGGTTGAGGTAATCTCAACAGCATCATCTGTGCAAGGGGCTGGCAAGCTATACTACATAAGTAATACTACCTTACTAATAGTGTTGCTATGACTACTACTATTACTGCTACAATTAGTAACACTACTGAAGGTAAGCAGACTACACAAAATAGCAAATTATGTAGCCTACTGAAAATAAACAAACATTAGATGTCCACAATGTGCAACAGACATAAGCAATCCTAAATCCCAGATTGTGCAAAGGCCAGACAGTAGTTATCATCATTTGCACAGTGGGGAGAGGATGTTACAGGAGGGCAAGCCACCCACAAAAGTAGTGTCTGTGAGTTTGAGAGTGTGAGAGATGAGGTCAGAGTGAGTATATGTTGTCAGGTCAAGTAGAGGATCAGATTAATTCTAGATGCCCCGACCATGTGAACTACCTCTTCCAGAAGTTGTACTGCTAATTCCATGACCCTGGCTAGAAGTCAGAGTGCTACCCATACCTCTGGACAAAGTCATTGATAAAAGTGGACAAAGGCCCAAAAATAGGGACAATTTTTAAATATTGTTCTTAGAAAGTCGATAGAATAATAGGTTTTGCATTAGCATACATTTTGTGAAGGATATGAAGTCTGAAACTCAAATGCCTGTCATTATTTCCTAATGTCAGTCTTTAATGATTTGCCACTAATTTGTCATAAAACCATAATTCTTTGAAAAGTAGACCAAAAATATAAGGTAAAAATCTGGACATTCTGCAAAAATCTACATAGTTGAGAGGTATTGTAATTACTACCCTACTGCGAATGATGTCTGCTGGATGAGCTGCATCACAACTACATCCACGCCTATGACCATATGGCTGACCATCTCTCAGTCTGGACACACCCACCACCAGCATTGCACTAGAGGTAACACCACAGTGGAAGCTGAATCTGCCACCTCCATAGACACACTGGCTCATTTCAGATGACTGTCAGGCAGTTTAGCCTAATGGATGCTACATCTCCCCCAGCAGATGATCCATAACAGACACTGCATGGTCTCTCACAGTTTAATTCCTCCAAATCTTTTGGGGTTCTAATACCAATAATTGGAATGGACCCCCTTCGTTAGTTACAGTGCAATTAAAGTTCATGAAATTTGTATTCTTTCGATCATTGATGTTAGCCAAAA
This sequence comes from Protopterus annectens, assembly GCF_019279795.1. Classification (NCBI taxonomy): domain Eukaryota; kingdom Metazoa; phylum Chordata; order Ceratodontiformes; family Protopteridae; genus Protopterus; species Protopterus annectens. Next base: position 1,878,111,080 of record NC_056737.1, on the reverse strand, counting down.
CTGCTCTTTGCTGAGTATACAATGTGACCAAAACTGACTCCTTCTGCAATTTATATGGTAGCGTATCTAAGTACAGCTATAGGTTCTTTTTTTATGAGATCCATTGCTCCTACTACTATGAAAATGGCTAGGTATCTTTCTTCCACTTTGCTCTTATTTCTATATGTAAATCCTGATATTTTATGACTCTGTGTCTCTCTGTACATAAGACACGGTAATCACTAGGTGTTGCAATTTCAATGATCAATGCTACTTTTGTTTCCCCGGACTAGTATATTTCATTTTCTCACAACTATTTTTTGAACGATTGGTAATGGATGACCCCATGTGAGATACATTTCATCATTCTCTAGGTTCATGTTTCCAATAACTCTCAGCTACTTTGTGTTTGTGTTGTAGTGTTTGCGTAATCCCCAATGTAACAGTCTTGCCACATGATTATGTCTTTCAGTGTATAATCTCTCTAACGTGTGTGTCACTCCCAGCAAGAAGATGTACGACTCTTTCCAATTCTTTATTGCAGAACCTACATTTGTTTATTTCTCCCACATGATCAATGTACTTTGTAAACCAAAGTGTTCATAGGCCACTATCCTGGTCTGTCATTAGTAACCTTTCATCTGATTGTTTTCCTGAGTCAAATCCTGATCAATGTGTTCCAGGGGCTTTCTAAACTTGCCACTGGATTAATGGCGTTCCCATATTTCTTTCCTTCTAATCTGAACCTTTTCCTTATATTCCATCTTTTGTTTTTTTCTCAGAATCAGTTGCTCTCTGAATTTTGTCTGCTTCTGTTTTCATTTTGAATGTTTCTGCTCAGTTAAGCAGAGAAGTCAAATTATGCTTCCTCTCTTCATGTTTTAAACCTTTCACAATGTTTGAAACTGATGAGGTCAGCATATATGCACACAGTCCCACAACTGCAGATCTATACATGCAATCAGTTTTGAGGAGGTCCTTACCTCTTTCACAGTGAGTAATATATAATTTTGGTGCACATTTAGCTTATATATTTTTGATAAACATGAAGCAATTTTTTTTGTTTTCCTGTCCAGCTGATCTAATATCTTTTGAGGACAGTCAATCACACCAACACCACAAGTTAGAACAGGAAGAGCAAACTGGTTTATAGCTTGGATTTTATTCATAGATATCAATGCTATTTTCAGTATTATATTTAGTCTTCTGAAGTATTCTTTACTACATTTTATTTTCATTTGTCACTGTTTTATTGCTGTTACTTCATGAATTCCCAAATGTTTATACTCTTCCCTCCTGCTCAAGTTCCTTTATATCACATTCCTGCCCCAGATTGATATTTTCTTGGTACTATACCTTTCTTGATTTATAGGTTGCTTTTGCACATTTATCAAGACCAAATGGCATTCTTACATCATCTCAAAAAGTTTTAACCATTTGCAGTTGTACTTTCAACTTCTCATCTGATGAACTATACAGTTTTGAGTCATCCACAAGAAGTAAATGAGAAGTCTTTAACCAAGGTTACTTTCTGGGAGCCAAATTGTGACCGTAACCTAATCTATTAAGTAAAAGCTTAATAGATTAAGGGCAAGACAAAGCAACAATGATGATCAAGAATATCCCCGGAATATCCAATGTTGAAAATGTATCCCTGAGCTAAGAATTTGCCTTTGTCACAGCTTAACTGCAAAGTGGTTCGGCACTTTTCCATGGTGGCTGTAATGTAATTGATCAATGTGGGATGTATCTTATACATCGTTAAGTACTCCTATATCCACGAATGTGGGATGCTGTCAAATTTTTTTTGTAATCTATCCACGCCATACTTTGATTCTTCCCCTTTTTACAAATCTTTATTATGACTTTTAGTAAAACATGATCCCTTTTTCCATATGTTTTTTTTTGTTATCCTTTTGTTTTATTGGCTTGAGATTTTTTTTTTCTAAATGATGATAAACTCTGTCTGCATCAGTTCTAGTATATAGTTTGTACGTTGTTGGAAGGCAAGTTATTGGCATATAACTTTTAGTGCACCTTACAGGTTTGCTCTTAAGGAGGAGTATCATTTTTATTGCTGTTAACCAGACTAGTGTCTGTTTGGGATCTGCTTATAAGTAATTCCTTCTCAGGGCTAAATCTTTGTGTAGACAAGTAAATACTTTTAGACAAAAGTTAAGTAGTGCATCTGGGCCTCAGGTTTTCCATTTAGGAGGTTTTTTTAATTTTGCTTGAGTTTCTCTGGCCGTGACTTCATCCCATTCCGTAGCCTGTACATTTGAACTCCTTACTTTTTCTTTTAATTTTTTCTCTCCATTTAGCATCTTTGTTATTCTCCAAAATGTGTCTGTTTCTTCTGTTATGGTGCTGTTTCTATTTTTGCTTTGTTTCCCACTTCTCAATGTAACTTTTTTGGGTCATCAATAAATTGCTTATGCACTTTTCCTTTAGATTCATCTGCATATTTGCTAAGTTTTTTGTGCCTGTGCTGATATCTTTAGTTTATTATTTGCCATAGTGTATGCTAGATGCTTGTCTGTTCTGATATTGTACATTGTTTTTATCACTTCTATCTTTGTAAGCATTTTTTATCTCTTCCCTCTTTTATAGTCTTCTAACAGTCACACTTCTTGTTTTAATTGTTTTATAGTTTTTGCTGTTTGATGCTTCCATGGTAGTATTTTATTTATTCCCTTACTTTCATTACTGCTCTATGATTTTGTGGTAAGACTTTATAGCAATACGTAATGAGTGGGTGTGGTATATTGAAGATTTAACAAAGACAACCCATGGGCAAATCTTCAAAATACCGCACCCAGGAGTCAGTTATTGCTATTATACAATGACATTATTTAAGAAAGAAATCGCTTACTTTTCTTAAATAATGTCTATGAAGAACTCTGTGGTATTCCACATGCTTCCACTTTGCTGATGTATTGCTCATGAGTATAGGACTTACCTACCCACATAGTACATCAGTGCTTTGGAAAGCAAGCAATGGAAAAAAGGAAGATCTTTCTTTCTTTTCTGTTTTTTAAAGAAAAAACAAACAAAAAAAAAACTGTAAAACCCAGAGAGTATAGAGGAATGAGAGAGCAAGGCAAAAATATAAGGAAAATCCAGTTATGTTTCTTTAGTTTTGCAGAATATTCCTGATTTTCCTTGTATTTTCTCTGCCCTCTGTACATACCTCTTGACCTCTAGCTGAAAATCTTATAAACAACGCAAATATAAGCTAAAAAACAGCAAACTAGGAGCCACAATAGTGCCCAAATCTCGCCCTTATTGTTACAAAATTAAGCACTTTCATCCTAGTATCTAGACTTCTGGAAACCAGGATGAAAGCACTTAATTTTGTAACAATAAAGACGAGTATTTGGCAGTATTCTGTCTCCTGGTTTGTTGTTTTCTAGCTGAAAATCCAGATACTTAGCATGCAGCACATACCAGTAGAAGAAAGTCCTGCTGTACTTCAGTGGTCAGACTTTTTTTATTGGTATATGCTCAATTTACAATGGGCATGCTGGATGGGCTAACCAATCAGCGTGCATGTTTTTGCGTACTAACAAGCTACCATTGTATAATATCTGTTATTGATTTAGCTGCACAGTAATATATCCTATTTACTTCTATTATATCACATGAATTTCTGTTTATAGTCTTGATTACTATACTCATCTGTTTATTAAGACTTCTAACATATTATGACTTGTTTACATTTTGTAATCTGTTTCTTTCACTGATCTTAATATATCTATCCATCTCTTTTATGTCAAGCAATTCTTTACCTAGGTCATTTTCTTTTAAACTGAGAACACGTTCTTTGCTCTATTTCCTGTGGGCATTCTTCAGAATGTTCCAGACCATCTTCTTGTGACATATTCTATTCTGCGACCTCCTGTGTCATCTGCTGCTGCTTCATATAGGAACTCATTGGCCCATTACTCCACAACATTGTCTGCATCAAAGTTGCCACTGTTTCCTTTGCCTTCCCTTGCTGTGTATCTCCAATTGAACTTTTGTATTGGTTTCCTGCTGAAGGCTCCAGATCATCATCATTGGGGGGGGGGGGTGATCAGATGCCTTCTGTTCCATCTGTTTCTCCTTAGTTTGCAGTCTCATCATTCCATCATGCTGTGACATTACCTGTGTTGGATTTTCTTCACTAAATCTTTTGCGGGTAATTCATAACTCCAGTTTCTATTTCCTTAACTTCTCTATTACTAACCCTGTTTTCTACTTTCTCCCTTTGTTTTCTTAATTTTTATATTGTGAAATTTTCCACATATAGGTGGCTTTGCTTGTATTTCTCTTCAAGTATCGTAGATGCTGGTCCAGTGTGTCTTTCGTCATCTCCAAGGAGTCACACACACATTTCATGCAGTCTTGGTACATCAGAATGGATGACATACAGTACTCTGACTATCTCATTCAAGGCCCTAGTGGAACTTGCATTTGTCTCCATGATGGCCCTGTACATATGTTGGGTGGTCGATACTAACAGACCAAAATCAGTGTGTGGGGGGGGCTTTCCTCTCTCAGTAGTCTTTTTAGTCATGTCAAACGTTGTATGCCAGACAATCATGTGGTCATGTCCCTGGTTATCTAAAAGCTGTATGGTGAGAAATCACGTAGCCATGGCCCTGGTCATCCATGCTAGGCAATCATGTGGTCATGGCCTCGGCTATCCACAGCACTAACACTGTCAACCACATACTGCCAGACATAGTCACAGAAGGCTTATCTGCTGAACGTGGAGCTAGGAGCTGTGGTTCATGGAGATGGGGGGCTTGTACTATGGCCTCATTCTCTGCATCTGAGAAGGGAGGTTTCGATGAGGATACCCACTTTTGTTTTCCTCCAGTTTTGGAGCCATATCCCTGTTGTGATGCAAAAATGTTTATATCTAACCAAACAATACACCAGAGGGATTACAGGCTGTTATAAGTATGGGGACCAAATATGTTTTATTATTCAGGCATCACGTATTATTGTACAAGCAGTTCTGAACATTTGACTTGCAAGAACTGTAATATCTCCATATGCATCCCCCTCCAAAATGATACTTATGACTACAGAACTGAACCAAACTCTTTTTATGTACATAGAAAAATATATACAGCTATTATACAGATAGAACAGTATAAGCAGCAAATAGTTGCTTAATATAAAATAACCTACATAGCTTCAACAGTTCAGAGATGACTGACCATTCTAAGAATCTTTGCCTGACTCACGTGAAATGCAAGTAAAGGATACCTGCAATTCAAAAGCTTTGTTCATTCACTTCAAAAACACAACATTTTGCCAGGTTAGAGGGCACTCATTGCAAATAAGTTATCAACATATAACTATGAAGCAGCAGTTGTAAAGAGAATTACATGCCTTGATTAAACACAGTTATTATACGTATTAAAAGTCAAGAACTGTTGTTAGCAAGTTTGTTTGGCAGCACTTGGGAAGCCAAGCGGTCTGTTTGTTAAACATGATAATGTCACCTTTGTTATTTGCATTGCTCATATCACAGACTATAGTAAAAACACACTTCTTTGTGCTTGATGTACAAAAAATAGTACATGTGTAACAGCATAAGGAGAGGAAAACAGCAAGATAATGTATGACTGAAGTATGAAGGCCACATGCTTGAAGATCGCTTCAGTGACATATCTGTATAATAAGTACAATGTACTGGTTTATGCGGTTGACCTTCCTGTGTGCGGTTTGCACACAGGCGAACAGCAGATGTATGAAAGGACGTTTGCAAAGTTTGCAAACGTCGAACGCCAAAAGGTTCGAATGTGCAAACAGCGAAAGCACAGTGACATTCGCTCATTGCACGTTCTGCATTTTGGGGTGGATTGCGCTCTAGTTGGGATCAGAAAATGGTCCTTTTCTCCACTGTAGTGGGATCTTGGAGGTAGAATATTAATGTAGGGGGTGTGTGGGGGGTACAGCCCCCCACATGGGGGTGTGCAGGGGGGGGCTTGCACCCCTGATTTACACGTCATTACATTTTTTTTCGACATTTATGTTCGAAAATCAGTGAATCTGCTTTTCGATTTGCTGATTTTTGAACATTTAAAACTGTCACTGTTTTGATTTTCGTGGTTACGATTCGCTCATATGAGCAATCGCACCAGTGTGATTCAGTGTTGTAAAGGTAAAATGGTTTATGCTATGCAGAACATCACCTCCTGTAAACTCTGTATGGCCGTCTCCTCAATATTTGCAATTCCATTAATATATAATGCTGCTGTTGAAAAGAACAGCTCATCAATCAACACTTGTATCATATCTTACTGTTTACATACATGATAGTTGGCACGGGGCACTGTCAATCATAAGCGACTGCAAAGAACTGGCAATTTATGTCATCTAGCAAAATCTGAAAAAATAATTACGCATATGCTAAGACTTTGGCATTGTCTGTGCAAATACACTTGACTTTGACATATACAAGTTAGCACTGAAGATATTACAAAAATGAATGCAATGAGAAATGTTTCCAAAAGAAAATATATTTGCTTCAAATAAATAATCCAATAATGGAACACTATATAGTGTAAGAGTTACAGGGTTGAATGTGGTAGGCATATATCAACTCTTGTATAAAATTATTGAACACAGCTTGCAACCTTGGAATGTCATTTTTCCTGTAGCATTAACACCTGAATGTCATTTTCCTTGTGGCATTAGCACCCACATGTCATTTTCCCTGTGGCATTAACACCCGAATGTCATTTTCCCTGTGGCATTAACACAAAGAGTTCAGATGCTCATGTTCCTTTTGATCATAGGTATGACTCCAAGGTGGTATTACTCATAGCTATTAACTTTTTATATGTCACCTAGGCATCATCTAATACTTAAACAAAATTTAGATGAGGGCAACACTTTGCATCTTGGGGCAATACAGCAATTGCCTCATGTACACAGACAACCCTCTGCTCCTACCACCCAACACTACAACCTGTGAGAGATGAACTTACATAGCCAAACTAGAAGCAAAGCTCTCTTCACCCAAGACTGGACTAGACAGTCAAGAGGAAAAGGTAAACACTTGCACCACAACACACTCATCGCATAGTTCCTCAAAACCTACACCACTAAAAGACACACATAGAAACACAAAACACACACCTACATTCATGGAGGCTCTCAATAAAAATCTGCCCAAGCAACAGGGACCTCCAAAGAAGAAAAGCAATCAACCTCCACCCCCCCAACACAACCCAAATGACACATAGCCCACAAACTCAGTGTGCCACTCAACCACAGCCGATAAGGCATAACAATGTACCCAACAGGTGACTCTATAGTCAGGCACACTGATGTTCCACTCACCAGGCTAAACAAGGAGAAAGTTACTGTCATCTTCCTGTCAGGTGCCAGGATCCGCCACATAATGCATGCACTCAGGTCACTCCACAACAAGTCCAAATATGACTTTGTCATTGTCTATATTGGTGTGAATGACCTGAGACGTACCTCTCTGGACTACATGAAAAGAGACATGGAGGAGATTTCTGATCTTTTAACCCAAGCAGGTATGACCCTAGCCCTGAGTAGCATCCTGCAATCACCCAGAATGATACCACAGTACAAGGGCAAAATGATTGACTTCAACAACTGGCTAAACTTCTGGTGTCATTCTAAGGGGATCCAGTATCTGTCTGCCTGGGATGACATGATTGACAGACCACAATGCTTTGCCAGAGATAGCCTGCACCTGTCCCCCTTGGGATTCTGGATACTGGCTAAGGCTCTTGCCACCCCTATAGTGCCTTTTTTAGGCAAGGTTCAAATGACAAATTCACCACCGTAACAGGTACAAGCAAGCAAAATCTGAGGGCAATGCTACTCAATGCTAGAAGTCTAAACCTCAAAATGCACTCAATTGAGGCACTCATTGAAATGGAGAACATCGAAATCTGTGCAGTGGCAGAGACCTGGTTCAAGGCTCCAGAGAGCACCCCTGCATTACCAGGCTATAATTCGTACCACACCTTTCAGCCACCTAACCTGGACCAAAACACTAAAGGTGGAGGCGTCTCCATATTCATTAAGGATATCCACACCTCCAGGCTAGTTGCTCAGCATAATGCATCCGAGATTATCCAAGTGCAACTAACTCTGGGCAAGACCGCAATCCAAATTGTAGCTTGCTACAGATCCCCCACCATGCCCCAGTATTCCCACTCCTCATTTCTTGATACACTGGAAAATATTAGGGTACAACCTAACACCCTAATAATGGTCGATTTCAACTACCCCACCATTAACTGGGAAAACTACTCATGTACCAAATCTTTTGCTCAGTGTTTTCTGGAATTCATAAATTCCAAAGCCTTGAATCATTTTATCCAAACCCCCACAAGGGGCAGCAATATCCCAGACCTGGTCTTTTCTAACATGGGCAACTGATGTTCCACACCAGAGGTCAGTTCTTCGGTCAGATCCGACCATATGCTAATCACCCTAGACATCCACATCCCGCCCCCACCCCCCATTAGGGAAACCACTGTAAAAAATTTCTCCAAAGCCAACTTTACACTTCTTAAGACAGAAGTGGCAAACTTCACAACACACATGCAGATGGACAATAGAGGTATGACTGCTGAATCCTACGCAAATGCACTTTATAAAGACTTACATGAGTGCATGGATCGTGCAATCCCTAACAGAACCAAGATGCTATCCTCCAAAAAAAGGAAGCCAATCTGGAGGTTGCCTGCCATAAACAAACTCTTCAAAAGAAGCAAGAAACTGCTGCAAAAAAGAGTAAAATCCCATGATTGGAGGAACTCCCTGGTCAGCCTCAGTAAGAAGCAGAGATCCCTCATAAAATCATCCAAAGCTAGTTACGAAAACAAAATTGCCACTGATTCTAAAGGCAACCACAAAGCATTCTATAGCTATGTCAAGAATCTCAATGGCAACACTCAGATCTGCTCTGAGTTACAGCACAAAGGCACTAAATATACAGAACCAACTGATATTGCCAACATCCTGGCAGATAGGTTCAGTGCTAACTTTACCCCCCTGTCATCCCCTAAAGAGTCCATCTCTATACCAGAAGAATGCAAAGTTCCTGTAATCATGGCTGCACAGGTAAAAAAAAACACTCTTCAAAGCCAATAACCCAGCATACATGGGACCTGACAACATCCCAAGCTGCATTCTACGCAAACTACAGAACGAACTGGCACCCCACCTAAGTACCATGTTCAGTCATAGCCTTACCTCAGGCTTTGTGTCCACTGAATGGTGCACAGCGGCTGTCATCCCACTCCACAAAGGGGGAGCCACCACAGACCCCAGGAACTACCTCCCCATTAGCCTGACGAGCCTGATCTGCAAGGCTATGGAACGTATCATCATGGAACTTATAAACAATGACATTGGTATTTGCCAAACTCTGGAACCCACCCAGTTTGGGTTTGTAAAATGCAGATCATGTCTCCTAAACCTGATAGACTTCTTTGAAGTGGTCACTAAAGCCATAGATGAGGGTATGGTGGTTCACACAGCCTATCTAGATCTCGCCAAGGCTTTCGACAGCATCCCCTACTCTGCAATTATAGATAAACTCACTAAACTAGGTATAAATCCCTATGTCACAAGATGGGTTGCCAACTGGCTCACTGATAGAACCCACATTGTGAAAGTAGTAGACTCCAAATCTGACTTCAGACCAGTGACAAGTGGAGTACCACAGGATTCAGTCCTGGGTTTTCTCCTGTTTGGTATCTACTTCTCTGAAGTACAAGCTAACACAGAAGGTCTTTGTCTAATGACGTTCGCAGATGACTGCAAACTAGGAGCCATAATCAAAACTCCTAACAATGTGGACATCCTACAAAAGGGCCTCATGGAGACAGATGCCTGGTGTCAAAGCCATGGCCTCAAGTTCAATGCCAAAAAGTGCATTGTCATCCCTTTTGGTAAAAACTCTGTACCCATTAACTACCACATAGGCGGTAGTCTACTTAACAATGAAAGTGTGATAAGAGACCTTGGGACACAGGTGGACAGTAGTCTCTCCTTTGATAATCACATCGCCACAGTAGTCAGGAAATCCTTCAACGTGGCACACCTCATCACAAAAGGTCTCTCATCCAGGAAAAAAGAGGTCATTGTTCCCCTCTACTCGTCACTCATTAGACCCATTATAGACTACAATGCCCCTTTTGGTATGTACCTCAAAAGACATCTACAACAAATGGAAAGGCTGCAGAAATACCTCACAAAGAGGATTACTGGCCTCAAACAGATGCCCTACCCAGACCGTCTCAAAAAACTCCAGCTTTACTCCGTCGCATATCGCCTATTCAGAAGCAATGTCTGCCTAACATACAAAGCTATGTCAAACCGAGAGCTGTTGGACATGCTCCACTTAAAGAAATCCCAATCCCTCTGAGCTACATGCTCTAGGGACCTAAACCTTGTCACAACAATAAACAGAAGATGCTGGAGAGATAGATTTTCTGTCCCAAAGACTTCCCATACTCTGGAACAAACTACCTATCTATATCAAACAAAGCTCCTCATTAGCACTCTTCAAGAAAAATCTTGATGATTGGATGGGAGATAGGAAATTCATCCCAGGGATCACTTATATGGCTCTGCTCGACAGGGGCACAGGAAAATCATTTTCTTGGGTGGCGAAAGCCAAGGTGCCTTTTTGACTAGGCTTATATCGGCCCTATGGCCAATAGCCTAGTACTTACCTATGAACCCATGAACCTATGAAAATTGAGACATCACAGAGATTTTCATTTCATATTTGCTTGGGACAATTTTCAGTCACTGGGGATGCACAAGCCAGTGCATTTCTTTGTGCCGGTCCCAAGCCCGGATAAATGGGGAGGGTTGCGTCAGGAAGGGCATCCGGTGTAAAATTTTGCCAAATCATACATGCAGACAAAAGTACACATATACATACCAGATCGGTCGAGGCCCTGGTTAACAACGACTGCCACCAGTACTGTTGGCCAACAGGGTGCTGACAGAAATTGCGCTAATGTTGGCCGAAGGAGGAGAAGAGGTGGAAGGCATTGCCGAATGCAGGTAAAGGCTAGGACTGTGATATTGAGGGTCAGAACTTTAAATGTTGGCAGTATGACTGGTATAGGGAGAGAGCTAGCTGATATGATGGACCGAAGGAAGGTTGGTATATTGTGTGTACAAGAGACCAGATGGAAAGGAGCAAGGCTAGGTGTATCGGTGGTGGGTTCAAATTGTTTTATCATGGTGTGGATGGGAGGAGAAATGACATAGGCATTATCCTGAAGGAACAGTTAGCTAAGAGTGTTTTGGATATGAAAAGAGTGTTAGATAGAGTGATGTTTATAAAGCTGGAAATTAATGGGGTAATGAGGAATGCTGTTAGTGCATATGCTCCACAAGTTGGGTGTGCAATGGATGAGAAAGAAAAATTTTGGAGTGAGTTGGATGAAGTGGTGATGATGTACCCAAGGGTGAGAGACTGGTGATTGGAGCAGATTTCAATGGGCATGTTGGTGAAGGGAACAGAGGGGATGAGGAAGTGATGGGTAGGTATGGTGTTAAGCAAAGGAATGCAGAAGGTCAGATGGTAGTGGATTTTGTGAAAAGGATGGACATGGCTGTGTTGAATACGTATTTTAACAAGAGGGAGGAGCATAGGGTGACATACAAGAGTGGAGAAAGATGCACACAGGTGGATTATATCTTATGTAGATGGGCCAGTTGGAAGGAGATTGGAGACTGTAAAGTGGTGGCAGGGGAAAGTGTAGTTAGGCAGCATAGGATGGTGGTTTGCAGGATGACATTGGTGATCAAGAAGAGGAGGATGAGTGTGAAGACAGCACCAAGGAACAAATGTTGGAAATTGAAAAATGGTAATTGTGAGGTGATGTTCAAGGAAGAGTTAAGACAGGCACTGGGTGGCAGTGAAGAGTTACCGAATAGCTGGGTAACTACAGCAGAACTAGTAAGAAAGATGGCTAGAAAGGTGCTTGGTGTGACATCTGGAAAGAGGAAGGAGGACAAGGATAACTGGTGGTGGAGTGAAGAAGTACAGGAGAGTATACAGAGAAAGAAATTGGCGAAGAAGAAGTGGGATTGTCAGAGAGGTGAAGAAAGTAGACAACAGTATAAGGAGATGAGGTGCATGGCAATGAGAGAGGTGGTGAAGGCTAAGGATAAAGCGTATGACAAGTTGTATAAAAGGTTAGACACTAAGAAGAGAGAAAAGGACCTGTACCAATTGGCTAGAAAGAGGGACCGAGCTAGTAAAGATGTGCAGCAGGTAAGGGTGATAAAGGATAATGATGGAAATGTACTCACAAGCAAGGAAAGTGTGTTGAGCAGATGGAAAGAGTACTTTGAGGGGCTGATGAATGAAGAGAATGAGAGGGAGAGAAGGTTGGATGATGTGCGGATAGTGAATCATGAAGTGCCGTGGATTAGCAAGGAGGAAGTAAGGATAGCTATGAAGAGGATGAAGAACAGAAAGGCTGTTGGTCCAGATGACATACCTGTGGAAGCATGGAGGTGGTTAGGTGAAATGGCAGTGGAGTTTTTAACTAGATTGTTTAATGAAATCTTGGATAGTGAAAGGATGCCTGAGGAATGGAGAAAAAGTGTTTTGGTACCGATTTTTAAGAATAAGGGTGATGTGCTGAGCTGTTGTAACTACAAAGGGATTAAACTGATCAGTCACAGCCTTAAGTTATGGGAAAGAGTAGTGGATGCTAGGTTAAGAAGGGAGGTGATGATTAATGATCAGCAGTATGGTTTCATGCCGGGAAAGAGCACTACAGATGCGATGTTTGCCCTGAGAGTGCTGATGGAGAAGTACAGAGAAGGTCAGAAGGAGTTGCATTGTGTCTTTTTGGAATTAGAGAAAGCATATGACAGGGTGCCTAGACAGGAGTTGTGGTATTGTATGAGGAAGTCGGGAGTGTCAGAGAAGTATGTAAGAGTGGTACAGGATATGTACGAGGGTAGTGACAGCGGTGAGGTCTGCAGTGGGAGTGACAGATGCATTTAAGGTGGAGGTGGGATTACATCAAGTTTCAGCTCTGAGCCCTTTCTTATTTGTAATGGTGATGGACAGGTTGACAGATGAGATCAGACAGAAGTCCCCGTGGACTATGATGTTTGCAGATGACATTGTGATCTGTAGTGAGAGTAGGGAACAGGTGGAGGAGACCCTGGAGAGGTGGAGATATGCTCTAGAGAGAAGAGGAATGAAGGTCAACAGGACTAAGACAGAATATATGTGTGTGAATGAGAGGGAGGATAGAGGAATGGTGTGGATGTAGGGAGTAGAGGTGGCGAAAGTGGATGAGTTTAAATACTTAGGATCAACAGTTCAGAGTAATGGTGAGTGTGGAAGAGAGGTGAAGAAGAGAGTACAGGCAGGATGGAGTGGGTGGAGAAGAGTGTCAGGAGTGATTTGTGACAAACGAGTACCAGTAAGAGTGAAAGGGAAGGTCTACAAGAGGGTAGTGAGACCAGCTATGTTATATGGGTTGGAGACAGTGGCATTGACAAAAAGGCAGGAGTCAGAGCTTGACGTGGCAGAGTTGAAGATGTTAAGATTTGCACTGGGTGTGACGAGGTTGGACAGGATTAGGAATATGTATATTAGAGGGTCATCCCAGGTTGGAAGGTTTGTAAATAAAGCCAGAGAGGCAAGATTATGTTGGTTTGGACATGTGCTGAGGAGGGATGCCGATTATATTGGGAACATGATGCTAAGGATGAAGCTGCCAGGTAACAGGAAAAGAGGAAGGCCTAAGATAAGGTTTATGGATGTGGTGAGAGAGGATATGCAGGTGGTTGGTGTGACAGAGCAAGATGCAGAGGACAGGAAGAAATGGAAACAGTTGATCTGCTGTGGTGACCTCTGACGGGAGCAGCTGAAAGTAGTAGATTTGCTTGGACCAATTTCGTGTTATAAATGCTATTATCAGTCATCCCGGAATATGTGCTCAGAGGTGACAATCTATCATTTTAAATGTAACTGAGATATCAACATTAAGCAGCTGTGGGTTTTCCTTCACCCATGAATTTCTTGTGATAAAAAAGAATTGCTGTAACTTACAGTGTTGACAATTAGAATTCTGATAGTCATGTAGAAAGGTGTTGTAGTGTTTCTAAATTTGGGTTTGTCTCTTTACATTTTTATGTGAAGTATCTGAAGTAATTTGCTGAATGTTTTGTGTGTCCCCAGCAGTATAGGCAGTGTGTAGAGTATTGTAAGACAAGTTAAAGGTATATGCCCTTTTCCCCATTGTAGTGGGATACTGGAGTTAGTATATATAATTAGGGGTAGTGTGGGTGTCATAGCCCCCCAACAAGTTCGGTTGTACATTGTCCCATTTCTGTTAAGAGGGTAAGTAAGTAGTTTTTAAGTTCTGGAAAGGGTTAGTTATTGGTGTTCTAAGTGTGCTTGTCTATGGTTTAAGATTTAGTATGTTGAAATTCAGCATTGTAAGCTGTCGGTGAAATGGGAGTCAGTCAAATGAGTTGTCAGTCAAATGAAATTTAGGTCAGTTGGGTGTCACTCAAATGGGTGTCAGTCAAATGAGTTTTAGGTCAAGTGAAGTAGACCCATATATATATGTATATATATATATATATATATATATATATATATATATATATATATATATATACACATATATATATATAAGGAAATAGAGAGGTACACAGGGAGAAAATGCAACACCTTAGAGAGGGACATGACTAGTATGGGTTCAGGTATGACTGTTTGCAATTTCATAATAGTACTAATTGTAAAAATAGGTTATCAATTCTCCGAACATCAGTCCATGAACGTTTGACAGAATAATACATGAGTATGAATGCTCTACATGTGCAAATAGTACCTACTTGAATGAATAGTTCTTGCAATATTGTATTAGTCAATGGTTCAGTAAATGTAGGTATCCATAGGTTCAAATGCAAGAAATAGCAATTAGTCAGTATTACTTAATATTTATTATTCTGCAATCAATAACTTAGAATAACATTTTGCTCAGTCCTCTGTTTCATCGCATGCAATACACAATCCAGCTTTCCTACAGTTATAGTTTTTGCATAATGTGTATAATATTGAGGAGATTAAGCTTTACTAAAACTGAAAATATGGCCTCACATTCATATGTGGATGTGGCAAAGTTAAGTATTTATATGGGAATACATATTGACTAGTATAAACCTTGGCTCGACGTGATTGTCACTGCTGAAGTGACATCCTAATCCCCATGTGCAAAAATGGGAAAAGGGGTTAAAGATGGATGGAGGGATGTATTACTGGGATATATTACAGTTACATGACATTTATGATATTTTGTTTGCTGCCCCCACCCTGTATCTCTTTATTTGTTTATTCATTTATTATTTTTTCAGACATTTGGAAAATAGTTCCTGATGTAACACAACCACCATCACAGGGAGCTACAATGACCACAGGGGATCAGACCTCTATTCCTCCCCAGGTGGCTATAATGTCATCACCCCAGGCACTCAACACTTTGGGGTCATAACCTGGCAACATTGTCTCCTCAACCACTGCATTACTTGCAACACATGGTCAGGTAGCCCTGACCATGGGACTGGTGCACTGGTACCTGCCAGGAGTAGTATAAGTGAAGTGAGCAACTATGAAACACAAGAAGTGACAGGGCTCATAGAGGAGATCATGTAGAGGGGCCTTGGTGCCTGTATCAGTCAGATATAAAGAATCTTGGGACTAATACCCAAATGGCTGGCCCATCTGGCATTATGTGAAATGTCAGGGATAGGAGACAGTGGTGGCAGTTCTGGGGGTTTGGACTAAATTCCTACTGTATTTATGTTTGATGGGGATGCATCTGAGAAGTTCCATATCTCTATCCAATCTTATTTTTCTCCAAACACGTGTGTCCATAACCATCTCTGTCTGCCTTATAAGTCATGTATGTCTGTTCCTGCTATGTAGCCTAACCTACATACCTACCCTCTTCTCCCTAAATACCTTTCCTATCATTTCTCTTTCTTAACAAAAAATAAGGCCACCTGTCTCACCCACCCCCCAAAACAAAATGCATTCCATAAATATTTCTCCACTTCACATATGTGTGTGTGTGTGTGTGTGTGTGTGTGTGTGTGTGTGTGTGTGTGTGTGTGTGTATGCATGAAACCCTTGATTTGAGCCAGATGGTCACACAGCATTATTTAAGTTGTTGTCACATATCATTTATGATGTAACTATACAAATTTGTCAAGTCAGATGTAATAATACAGTGTTACCGTGTGAATAAGAAGATAATTATAATGATCCCCCACCACCATCCTGCTTATTCCATAATAACTTCTCCAGTGCCTTTACTTGTTCCCCATTTTCACCACTGTCCTATCAACTCAACTTCATGCCTTTGACCAGGCCTATTTATGCTGCTTGTGTTTAGATGACTAATTGTGAGAATATTTGCTTCCTATTATTTGAGGTTGTAGTGCTATATTAGATCATAAGCATGATGAATTTTGTAACAGTTCTATATAATGAGAATGAATAACTCTAAGATAAGAAAACATTGCTGGGATTGTCTACCTGAGGATATTATCAAGTATGTTGTGAATTTTAGTAGCAAGATAAGCTGTAAACCTATTCATTATGTGTCATATAGATGCTTGCTTTGCTATGTAGTTTATGTGCAGAGCTACTGAATTTCATTCTGTAAGTCAGTAATTTTAAGGATTGTCTTGGTGGGGTGTTTTTAAGGTAAAGCCTGACAGAGCTTCTTTTTTTTTTAAAACAAGTTTATTGTTTTTAACATATAAAATAAATATCATAACAATTTTATACAAGTAATTAAAATAGAAATGGTTATAACATTCAATAAAATAACCAAAGTATTTACAAAGACATCCACTACAATCAAATCAATTAATTAAACTAAAATACCATACTATTGAAGTTAGGATTTTTTTAACAAATTTTGTAAAGTATCCCATATAATATAGTAAGATGTTTTTCTAGTAGTTCTTGATTTTATTGTCATCAATTCCATATGGCACACTACAGTCATAACATTTTTAAATTCATTAAACGAAGGAGGCGTATCTGAAATCCAATTTCTGGTTATTATTTTTCTAGCCACTGCTAGAATAGACCATAACGAGGGAAGCTTAACCTTTTTAACACTTTGAGGTACAGGAGTGTTGAATAATATAAGAGATTTAGAAATAATTAAATTATTTGTAAAAAGAGCCTGCAAAAAATCATTAATTGACTTCCAATATTCATTCAATTTTATACAGTCATAAAACATATGTGCCCAATCAGCATTAATTTCTACATTACATCTTTTACATAGATTGTCTTTATTATTTATTTTATTCATCATCAAAGGTGCATAAAAGGATCTATGTAAAAATTTCCAAGTAAAAAGTCTCCAGATAATGGAAGATGTAGTTTTATAGGCAGATTCCAATATATATTGTTTATCTTGTTGATTTGGTAATTCACCATTAATGGAAGTAAAATAATTCCAATAGGTATCTACATTGTAATAAGTTTCTTCTCTAATAATTTTATGTATGTATGAAAGCTTACCTTTATCAGAAACTTTATGTTGTAAATTTAATATCAAGTAATCAATCAGTGTTGGAATAGATTCTTTAACTGTTATAAATATTAAATCAATTTTATTAATGAGATGTTGTCTAAAGGTCTGAACTTCTAACCAACAAGTTTCTCTCAGATCAAATTCTTGTTTTAAGAAGTCTAAACTTTTAACTTTATTATCAGATAGCAACTGATATCAGTACTTTAGATCATTTTCTGTGACTAAATGAGTTCTTTCAGAAGTGGATGACAAAAGCATACCTCGTGTATACATTATAGGGAATATAATAAAGTTCCATTCCTTATACTTAGGATGCATGAATATAAAATTACGATAACTAATAATAATGTTTAATGGATAACTAACTATATATTTTGGTGTAATAGGTGAAGTACAAAATTCTTTTAGTAACCATAGCATGGAGTTATTTACAATCATATTTTTATGTGTTAAAGAGATTTTCATGAAGTGAATACTTATTAGTTCCCAATAATCTTTCCATTTTGCAACATATGACTGATCTATTAACAAAGTAATAACTTTTATAATAGAAGAGATAGTATATAAGTTAAAGTCTGGAAAAGAAATGCCCCTTGAGACCAGCTATTAGTATGTTTCTTTAATGCAATCCTAGGTCTATTAGGTGCCCATAGGAAATTTAACATTAGTGTATTCAATTTCTTGATAATTATTTTTGTGGGTGGGAGTATTATTGATTGTATTAAGTATAATATCTTGGGGAATATTATCATTTTAATAATTGTAAGTCTCTCTTCCATAGTAAAAAACATATTATTCCAGGTATTGAAAATATTTTGTATATTAAGAAGACAGGTATTATAATTATTATGTATAATAGATTTGATATCTTTAGTTAATATTATACCTAGATAAGTTATCTGACCTGAATTGGGTATATATTTACTAAAATCACTAATGAGAACATTTTTTCGTGTATATATAGGTAGTATTTTAGTTTTTTCTTCATTGAATATTAAACCAGAAATATTTTTAAAATTCGTCATTTTATCAAATAGGGACTGCATAGAAGAATTAGATCCTGCTGATGTAATTAGAACATCATCTGCAAAAAGTTGAATTTTAGATGTTGTATTTTCATCTATTTCAAATCCCTCTATATCAGTACTGTTTCTGATCAGATTAGCCCAAGGCTCCATTATTAAAGTAAATAATAGTGGAGAGAGTGGACACCCTTGTTTTGTACCTTTTAAAATGGGTATTTTTGTGAGACATATGTTCCTATCTTCATGTAAGCCAATGCTCCTTTATATAGATGTTCAATTAGATTTACAAATGCATCTGAGAAGTTTGTGCACTTCAGTAAGGTAAACAAGTAGTCCCAACTTACTGAATCAAATGCTGAACTTATATCGAGACTAATAAGAGTTAAATCTTTCTTTTTCCTATTTGCAAAATCAATTAACGTTAAAGTTCTCCTTATATTATCAAAAGTATTTCTATTTACAATGAAGCCTGTCTGATCTATATCTATAATGCCTGGGATGATTGTCTTCAATCTATCAGCAAAAATACTCATAAATATTTTATAATCAACATTAAGTAATGAAATGGGTCGATATGAAATGCATCTAGTTGGATCTTTATTGGGTTTTAAAATTGGCGAAATAAATGTGTATTGCCAAGATGGGGGAGTTATTAGCTCATTTTGGGCCAAAATAAAAACCTTATGTATTAATGAGTATGTACTTTTAGAAAGAATTTTATATATCTCTGGTATAATACCATCATTACCTGGTGCTTTGTTTGATTTAAGCTTGTTTATTTGTATAACAACCTCTGTATATGAAATACTTTTATCCAATAGTTTAGTCTGTTGTTTATTAAGTTTTTTATTCATGTTTGTAGTTATAAATTCCTTTATTTTATCTTTAGGTTCCATGTTAATGTTATTATGATTAATTTTGTGAAAGTGATTTCTAAATTCATCTAATATTTCTGGTAGACTAGAAACATTCTTCTTTTTCCTTAGAGAGAAAATTTCTTTGATATGATTTTGCTTATTCAACCTTTTTGTTTTATTCTTAAGTCTATGTAAGTATTTGGGACTTACTGAGTAAGACAAAAACTTGTATTTCTCTAAAGTTATTTTAACTTTATGAGTTAAAATTTCTTTGTATTTCTCATTTAGTTTATTTCTTCAATGACTTTTTTGTCCATAATATTTTCTTTATTATTATGCTTATACGAGTCTAATTTACTTTGAATATCTAATAATTCTTTATCCCAAGATTTCCTTTTATTATTATACCATCTGATACTTTGTCCATATAGATATGATTTTAAAGCATCCCAGACATAAACAATGGAGACTTCAGGAGTATTATTTATGTCTAAAAAATGTTGCACTTCTGAAAGTATATAATCTTTATAGTCTTTTAGTTGAGTTAGGTATGCTGGTATCCTTTTGATCTGAACATTGTAAGTACTTTTTATCATGAACTCAAAGACAATTGAATTATGATCTGATATAGGACACAAAATGATTTTAGAGTTAACTAACTCTGTTACCATCTGGTTAGAAATAAAGACTCTATCTATTTTTGAATAAGTTTTATATCTGTTAAAAAAAAGGTGTATGGTAATGATTTTGAGTCTATCTGCTTATTAATATCATTTAAATGATAAGAATTAACAAAATCCTTTAAATGTTTTGCATTAGATGTAATTTTCCTTTTTCCTATAGTAGTAGTATCTTTTTCATGTAGGATACAATTAAAGTCACCTGCTAAAATAATATCTCCTGTAGAGAATGATATGATCTTATTAAGATGGATTTCACTGTGTTAATACCAATTCCTGGTATCCAATATACATTGATTAATGTATATGTCTTTCCATTAATTTGTATTGTAACCATACAAAACATTCCTTTATCATCTTCATAAGACTTAATAGTTTTAGGAATGGGCATACTTTTATTCCATAAAATAGCCACACCTCTTTTTTTCTGAGTGTGCTCTGAACTAACTAATACTGTATATTTATTTGTGTTTAATTTATCAATATCTTTTTTCTAGAGATGTGTTTCTTGAAGGAATACTAAGTTGGCCTTATGTAAATTAATGTATCTCATTAAGCTTGCCCTTTTACATGGATTATTCAGTCCATTAATGTTTAAAGAAATTCCTTTTAGGGAAGTCATTTGGCATTTTTAAAACATATAAAACTTATAATCAGAATAACAATTAACAAAATAAGTAGTGTTATACTTCCTCCTTTAGGTGTACCATTAAATATAGCTGTATTTATTGAAACTCTTATGGGATTTTGTATAAGCTTCAATTTTGTTTGTAGTGACAATGAGCTTACAAAATGTATTGTAGATGTCAGAACTATATACAAACAACAGTAAACAGAAGAAAATAATATAAGGATTAAACCTTGCACCCAGCCTGGAGTTAAAAACTCCAACTTTGAGTAGCACATACCACTCAAGTTAACCCCCTACCCTAAGCAGCAGTACCTCAGCTGCCACCTTATCAATTTAATACTAGTTATTATTAACTAAAGTTCCTGACAGAGCTTCTGATAGTTGTTATGTGATGATGAATACAGGGTATATAGTTAGAGACATTCAGGTGAATGAGAAGCAATGCATTGCATGGCATTGCTGTATTATCAGAACACGTGAGATGAAAGCTGAGATTATTACTGGCAGGATAAAAGCGAATCAATTGAGCTCCCCAGTGGGAAGTGATAACTAAAGAAGCATATTTCACTGAAACAAAGGACTAGTGTGAAAGAGATGCCAGCAGTTAATGGTGTGGTAGAGAAGGATTGGGAGGGTGGCCTAATGGTTAAGGTGTTTGCCTTACAAACGCAAGGTGCAGGTTTTGAGTCTCACAGGGGATAATTGGCTAGGCTTAAAATGGCTTGCAAGGGCAATTAGCCTAGTACTAATCTATGAACCTATGTAGTGTAGATGTTGCTATACCAGGGAATGGGAGGGATGAGATTGTGTGGTTAATTGGAGAGAGGGTGGTGGAGTCTGATCTGTTACTGGACTACTGTAAGGTTAAATGTAGGTACCCTTCCTTGCAGTCAAAGGTGTGCTTTTAGAAAGGTGTATACTTCACATAATGTAGATGGTAGAAGGCTAGAATGGCAGTCTTTGTTGCCACAATGCCTGGAAAGATTAACAACTTGGATTGATTGAGGTAGAAAAGCACACTTTGCTGCCAGCAATGGATAATGATTTGTACAATAGTGTAGCTAGTTGGAAGACGGTGGAGGTGATGTTGTTGTCCACAAAGGCTGAAAAGATAGTAATGAAGGTAGTTGTACTGAGTAAGGGAGGAAGCTTTTGTACTGTCAAAAGGTAAAAAACAGGAAGGAGGATAAGTCTTTGATGTAACCTTAGGATGAATAAAAAGAAGGTTAAAGAGTAATGAAAACTGTTAGAATATTTTTTTTCTTCTGACAAAATTTGAAGACAAGAGAGACAAGGATGCTGTTGTGAGAGTTAAGGATCCTTTGTGACCACTAATGCCTGGTGAGAAAGTGTTGAGTATTGCTGGAGTATGTAAAGCGGTAGGTACCTTTGCTACACTTAGTGACTACAGAGAAAGAAAAGTGTTTATGAAGGAAGGTAGGTTATTAGCCTGACATATATACTGTTAGATTATTTTAGGTAGAAAGTTTGTTTGAGAAAATGGTAAGGTAGTATTTTTATTGTTCTAATAGTTGCCTATTAACTATGTTGGCTACTTGTGGTAAGTAGTCATAAGTCAGACAGCCATAGTAAGATGAAGCAAAGGTGTTGGGGTGAGATAATAATGATCAGAGGAGGTATTATGTACAGTTGAATGTTCTTGTGTAAGAAGACTGGAGGACTGTACTGTCACCATAGATGTAAATATAGCAAAACATCCATTGCTGGAAGGCAGTAAAAGGAGATAAACATAAGCATAAACATTTTATTTCCATGGGTAAAACTATGATGCTTAATGCTGAAAGGAAGTAAAGAACCTTAATGACAAGTTATGAGAGAAACTTTCATAACAGTAAAATAATAGGAATGTGCTGTCATGATACGGGGAAAATTATATTAATTAGACCAGAGTAGGATATGGAGTGTCATGATTATATTCCAGATTTAGGTAGAAGACAACTTTCGCAAGCACCTTTCTGAAATAGTAAAGATGCTTAACAGAGGTTACATAGCACCATTACATTTACTAATCTAATACTAGAGATCAAATATATGGCACTGAAGAACTGCATTGGGATGCTTAAATAGCTTTAATGGTTTTATTTCACTTCAGATTACTTTTATTTTTTTTGTGTGCCACTACATGAAGTGTATTAAAAAAGTTAATGTTGTTAAAGAATCAAATCCATGTTGATTCTGTCGTTCACATAGCCTAAAGCTATATATATATATATATATATATATATATATATATATATATATATGTATATGGGTCTACTGTATAACTTCGAAAACGCGCATCTTCAAAATTAGACAGCAGACCCACACCTCCGCGAAAGTGCACTTAAGTGAAAGTGCACTTCCGTGAACATCGGTTCAAAGAACCGATAAAAAAACATTAAAACATTGTTTTTGCAGGGGCCCCCCTGTACCCCCGTACTTAAATATGCCAACTCCGAGATCCAGGATGGCCTAATGGTTAAGGTGTTTGCCTTAAAAATGCAAGGTGCAGAGTTTGAGTCTCACAAGGGATAATTGGCTAGGCTTAAAATGGCTTGCAAGGGCCTAATACTAATCTATGAACCTATGTAGTGTAGATGTTGCTATACCAGAGAATAGGAGGGATGAGACTGTGTGGTTAATTGGAGAGAGGGTGGTGGCATCTGATCTGTTACTGGACTATTGTAAGGTTAAATGTAGGTACCCTTTCTTGCAGTCAAAGGTATGCTTTTAGAAAGGTGTATACTTCACATAATGTAGATGGTAGAAGGCTAGAATGGCAATCTTTGTTGCCACAATGCCTGAAAAGATTAACAACTTGGATTGATTGGGGTAGAAAAGCACACTTTGCTGCCAGCAATGAATAATGATTTGTACAATAGTGTAGCTAGTTGGAAGACGGTGGAGGTGATGTTGTTGTCCACAAAGGCTGAAAAAGTTTATGTTGTTAAAGAATCCATGTTGATTCTGTCGTTCACATAGCCTAAAGCTATATATATATATATATATATATATATATATATATATATATATATATATATAAATATATATATATATATATATATATATATATATATATATATGTATATATGGGTCTACTGTATAACTTCGAAAACGCACATCTTCAAAATTAGACAGCAGACCCACACCTCCGCGAAAGTGCACTTAAGTGAAAATGCACTTCCACGAACATCAGTTCAACGGACCAATAAAAAAACATTAAAACGTTGTTTTTGCAGGGCCCCCCCGTACCCCCCCTACTTAAATATACCAAGTCCGAGATTGCACTACAGTGGGAAAACACATAAACTCCCTTTCCCCACTGTAGTGTGCTTTGGCACCTGTGTTCCTTAACAGTTCGTTGAACTGTTCTTCACGGAAGTGCACTTTTGCTTAAGTGCACTTTCGCGAAACCGAAACTCCTCTGTTCATTTTCGAACAAGTGGAATTTTGTTGTTTTCCAGTAGAACCATCTCTCTCTCTCTCTCTATACATATATATATATATATATATATATATATATATATATATATATATAGGGGCTAGTGAATAGACTGAGTGCGTGCTTAAAGTCGACAGCTGTATAGTCAACTGCATAGTTGATTGACAAGTGTGTTAAACTGCACTTTTCCAACAGTTAGAAAATCTGGCCTTGCACTGTGCTTTGCTCAATATCTGAGTTAGTAAATATAATTAGCAGGGAGTGTGGTACTTGCATGCAGCCTCCTACATAGGGGGGGGGTTAAAATAAAAAAGATGTTTTCATTTTATTTTATTTTTTTAAATGTGAGTGATTGAGTGTGCCAAGGCTATTTCCCATCAAACAGAGTGAGCTGTGTCAGTTATGTTTTTTGCCCTTTTGCAGTCAATATTATTGAAATCAATGTTGGGGGTTTAGATTATATGCGGTACTTGTCACACCTGAAAATCAGGTGACTGAAAGTGCCAGCTTTGGATCTGTGTGAAATCATGGTACAATGGCAATCAAGGGATTTGCTTTTTCCCCACTGTAGTGCAATGTCTGAGTTGTTAACTTTAATTAACAGGGGGTATGTGTGGGGTTTGCAGGGAGTTTGTCCTCCTACAAAAAAGCATTTTTTTAAGTTGCATTCAATCAATTGCCTTTTGATAGACTGACTTTTCGATATATGGCTATACACACACACACACACACACACACACACACACACACACACACACACACACACACACACACACACACACACACACACATATATATACATATCATACTCTTTCTTGTTTATGATAATAGGATCAGCAGTGAGAAAGCAGTGAATATTTTCTACATCTGGGTTCTTTTGTCAGCTGTAGATGAACTTAAGCCTTTCAGTAACGCCTATTCTATATCAGTATGAACAGTTTACACATCACTACAAACGTATTACAATTGTACAGCATTCACCTTCCACTCATAACATGCCAGGAGGTGAAACAAATCAAAATAAATTCCACATCTCATTATTAGTCATTGAATTAAACAATAGCAATTCTGTTACCTTATTTAAAATATTGCAGTGACTGCAGCAGATGTAGGTGTTAAATTATTCCATTTAAACAGTTTTTGTTGCTAGCTAATAACAAACCATTAATGCTATATTCACATGTCCGTATTAATATTCTTATTCTTATATTTTACTAATGTCCCTTTATTCATTTTATATTATAAATAACTATCTTCTATTAAAAAATGTATTATGGGTATAAACTATCATCTTTTTGTCAGATACTTAAAATAATAATATTGTCAATCCTCTGCTTTAAAGGCCCTGTAGCTTAATTGTATGACAATTATGATTCATTTTCTTCAAGGATTTTATTTTTCTATAGAAATCTAACAGCCTGATACCTTTTGACAGTTATTAGCATTTGGAAAAAAGTGCACTGTTTTGGATAAAAGTGCCTGTCATCGAAACAATTTTACTGTCAAATAGAAATTACCATCAGGTTATTTATTGATACATTTATTATACCAGTTATTCTAAAACTCCTATTAATGCATATTTCTACAGCGGTTCTATCTGCCTTAGAGCAAGTTATAGCATTACTATATTAAGATTCAGCAAAAGGAAGCAAAATCAAAGCGTGATATTACAGTCTGTTCCTTTTGTAGCTTTGTTTATTCAGAAGAGTCCTTAACAAATATTTTTTTCTTGTTTTTGACACACATCTTAAACAGAAATGTAATAGCACAAGAGAGCTGAAATTAAGCTAAAAATGGAAATATTTACAAATAGTTTAAGTATCATAACAAACTGCATTTTGATTTATAAGTGAATAAAACTCCACTAATATTCAAACAAGTATATATTAACAATCATATAGTGTTGAAAAATATATATGCAGATTAATACTGATGTATTTAATATAAAATGTACTAGTGACTGGGATTTAAATATATATATAAATATTCCATAAAGCATAATCGACAAGTCATGCAAAACTGCTTGAGTAGTCATAAAAAATACAAGTACACATTTTTATCATTAAGTGAGGAAGAGGTTGTATGGAATAAACTGAGCAATTTTTTGAGTGTGGCATGAATACTGATTACATTCAATATTTTGAAATGAACATCCTTTTAGTCGATCATTTATTTTTCATAATACAAAAGTCATAGGACAGGAAAGGGCAACAAGATGGAGAGGATGAAATTACAATTCCTTGTGAATTACCATTCCTTGTGAATTAGTAAACCTGGTAAAGTTGATGTGTATTTTTTTATCTGGCAGGACATATAAGTAATGTGCATGTGTGAGTGTGTGCGTGTGTGCGTGTATGCGTGTGTGTGTGTGTGTGTGTGTGTGTGTGTGTGTGTGTGTGTGTGTGTGTGTGTGTGTGTGTGTGTGTGTGTGTGTGTGTGTGTGTGTGTGTGTGTTTGTGTGTGCGCGCACGCGCATGGGCATGTGTATATAGGGTTCTACTTTATAACATCGATTTACCATAACGTCAACATCTAAACTTCAAAAGAGTGAACTCCTGGAATTACAAATTTCACCTCCAAGAAACTAACCACTTGGCCACCACTGACAAAAAAAAAAAAAAAAAAAAACTAAACAAATTAAACATATCAAAGTGAGGGGCTTTGCCCCACACCCCTCTACTTAAATATTCCAACTTTGAGATCACACTACAGTGGACAAAAGGGCAAAGGTCAGCAGTGGTGACCAAGTAGTTAGTTTCCCAGAGGCTAAATTCACTGTTCCAGGAGCTCTATTGAAGTTTAGGTGTTGCGGCGAGACAGCATTATCATAAATCGATGTTATAAAGGGGAACCATATACAGATATACAGGAAGCATTGTACATATTCAGATATAATGCTCAAAGTATTTTGTATTGATAATTACTTCCCAGCTGTGAGGTATGGAGAATTTACCCATGAGTTATGCGATTTTCCATGAAGGTGAAACTGAAGTGGATACATTTCAGATTGGTCAATGATTATATTACTTTGAAGTAATTAAAAAAGTGATTTAATTCTTTTAATAAATAAATGTGGTATATATACATTTTCTTGCACTTGAAAAATATTTATAGATATATATATATATATATATATGTGTGTGTGTGTGTGTGTGTGTGTGTGTGTGTGTGTATATATATATATATATATATATATATATATATATAAAACAAAAATCAGCAGTATCTTCTCTACATATTGTGTTTGCAGGTTTCCATCCTGTTGAAAGGAAGTGCAGTCCTTGTCACTGATATGGTAGCATTAAGCAGTCATGGCTGTCATTTCTGAAAACCGATATTACACTACCACTACTACCTCATCAGCATGTGATGATCACACACCCATAACACCTAGCACCTGGTGTGACTGCCCCCTTTGTCTCACCATAGACACAGCTGAGGTAACCAGCATGCCATTTGCTGAACCACAGTGCCATAATTATCCTCATCCAGTGTCTGCAGTGTGTAGCTCATTACAGATAAGATACAGGTAAATGATGTATGAGAGCCCTAAAACTCTTGCTCGTGTAAAGTATAGGTCAATTGCTTGGAAGAATCAGTACACTGGCTCCAACTAGTCTTACAAATTAATGAGCACCAGCAAGGAATGAAAAGTGGTTGTGCACACAGGTCAACATCTGTGTATTGGGGAAAGATGGAAGAAAAAGTTATGTGACAAAGGTGTGACAGTTGCCGGAAAGACTGTTCTGTGTGATATTTAAACATTGTGTTTCTTCATTATGGAAGCCTTACAGAGAGTTACTTGATGGAACGGTATCTGTTGCTCAAGAAATATTAAAGTGAGAGGCAAATGCATTCATTTTCAAGAGTCACTCATTTTTGCTACTGGATACAGGACGACGCTTACTAATAAATGGAATGCGAGGGGGAGACAGTGTTTGGAAGTAGTTCTGATTGTAGTGGTTAGTGATATGACAAGTGAAGGGAAGGAGACAATAAGGGAGTTGGGGATTACTTTCTCTGGTAATTATGACTGGGAGCATTATAATGTTGGATGGTAAGAAGGTTTTTCTAAAAGATTAGGAATGCAATGACTGCGAAGCATCTTATGTGGGGAGAATGCTCAACAGACTTAAAAGAAGGATTTCTGGCCATCTTTCTGAAATTAGAGCTAAGTGTAAGAATAATGCAATGGCTCTGCAACTGCACCTTCACAAAAAAAACACACTGGTTTAAATTTCAAATTATTGATTGTGTGGACCTTTTGAAATTGGAAGGAGACACCCTTAATCTTTTAGAAAAAATGTGAACTACTGTGACAGTTGAAACTGAACTGTTTTAGGAAATTGAGGTTTTTATTCATTGCTCCAAAAAAAGCACACTAGATCTCAGAAAACTGCCCCACTGTTTAAAAGACTATTCAAAGACTGATATGGGACTGGTTAATGCTGACATCACTTGCTTATATTGTGTTTAAAAACAAATATCAGACACTGTTTACTTCTTTTAGCACTAACTTACAATGTTATAAAGGACATACTTCAGGTGGCTCACGTATACATTCAACATTTTTGATGGATATTCATTAAACGCTACCTTAGATTTTAAACTGAACACTTGTTACACTTTTTCCTTTAAGTTAGTGAAAGTCTGATAGTGCACACAATGTGCACGGGCCTAGTCTGATAGTGCACACAATGTGCACGGGCCTAGTCTTTTTCTTTTTCTTTCTTTTTTTCTATTTTGAAGGTTGCAATTACTCTTGTGTGCACACTTACGCACTCAAACTAAATGTTTTCTTAGTTAAATGACACAGTTTTGCAGATCCCCATGGCCTTAGTGCTTTATTTTTAACATTTATCACTGTATTTCCAGTTTACCAATTATTTTTTGTTTTTTCATTCTACTTAGGTTTTCAGTTGACATCTATACGCATGGTCATTCATATTATAACAAATCTAATGAAGTATTTATTTGATACGAAAGCGATCTTTGTTAAAAGTTGTATATTTATTAATATTTATTCTAGTAGATGTCTATTAGTAGATCTTTTTGTTAGTCAGTCAGTCATTTTTTAGTTAGCTTCTCAGTTAATGACATTTTGATTAGTTGGTTAACCTAAAAAGCTTTGATAAACTGGTCTTAGATTGTAATTATGGTTTTATTATTAACTGTTTTTAACACACATATTTATATCTCATATAAGGTTTTAATAACGTTTTGACAATGTTTAAATAAGAAATGGATTTTATGTATTTATGCATTTATAGAGTTCTGTAACTTTAAATAGATTTAAAAATTAGTTAATTAACTAATTGGTTTAGTATTTAAAGTTTGCTGTGATTGTCTTTGTTTGTCTGAAGAAGTCAGAGCACTGTCTCTAACTAAAGCGCTCACATTAAAGGTTTTAAAACAGTTTTTGGATCTGCTATTCTATCTGCAAAGCCATTTTTCGTTTTTTTCTACTGATATATGAATGAAGGACAGAAATTTTCTGTAACAGGGAGACTGCCTGTACACATCTGTTTCAGAAATGGACTTTTATCTTTAATTGGATTGTTTTAAATTAAAAGACAGGAGTCTAGAAAAGATATAGATGGAATGTGTGACAGGAGATCTGCAGCAGTTTGGCATGTAATAACAGAAGGCAGGACAGTGGCATTGAATTGAGTGAGGTGCTTGCAGTTGGCTCCATATAGAAAAGTGTGAAAAAGTGGTTGATGATGATAAAGAAAATATGAAAGTGTAGGGAGGGGTTAAAGGAGCAGATAGAGGAGCATGTATGCTGAAAATTAACAAATATGGATGGTTGATAAATTCTATGAAAAAGTTCAATATAGTGTGCTGGTGAGCTAGGTAAACTGGGAGAGTTACATTGTGAGAAGTAGCTGTGGTATTGTGGCCAGTTAATTGGTTGATCTTTTTTAGAATTGTTTGGAATTTATTAGGAATGTTGGTGACATTTCATTAGTATAATTTATTGTGCCTCATTGCGGTTTTGGCAAGGTTACAAAGTTCTGTAAAGCGTTGCCTTGTGTGAGTAGCTGAATAGGATTTCCAGGAATGCCAGGTCTCATCTCTGAGGTTTAGTTAGAGTTTTATGCTCTAGTATTATTCATTGTTTCTTACTGGACTTTCATAGTTGTGTAATCATGGGGAAGCATGCATCTCGGATACGAATCAGTAATTTAGTAACTCAGCAGAACAGTAAGAATTGGTTGAATTTAGAATAGATGATCAATCCAAGATGAAAACTATAGATTTAAGATTGTTCAAGTTGGAATCTGATTTAGATTTGAAAGGCACTCAATTTAGAGGAATATTGTGGTGTGCTGATGTAGAAATAAACTTGTGGGACAGTGGTCATTGAGTGAAAGAGGGTGCATAGAGTTATTAGAAATAAGAGTAAGAATAAGAACCCCCCCACTAAACAACCAATGCGTGGCTCCTAGGTTCCTGGCGTCAGCTCCGAATTAAACCCTACCACGGTGCGAATGCACAATCCTATACTCTGCATCAGCTTGAACTGAATAAAGACTTATAGGGTAAAAGCAATACCCAGACATTAATTATACCTAGCTAGCTTAGAGTTCTGTAGGCTGGAAACCCAACAGTACTTTTCTGATTTACTGTATATTTAACCTTACCCTGCAAAAACTCCAGGGTCTGGAAATAGAAAGGTCCTTTTCTACCTTTGAAGCCACACTTGCATCCAACTTAATCTAAGGCCCTGCAACCTCCTGGCAGGTGTATTCCCCGCTCCGCTTCGCTCGGGCTCGCTCCGCGCCCCACCCTGCCCCCATATCCCACCCGCCCCCACTACCTCTAAATTTATATATACATCTAGCCCATCCCACCCCCCTCCCCTCCACTCACAGCTGTCCTCCGATTAACAACTCCTCCTCTCACACACTCAGCCATCCCCCTAAACGTAGCAAGCCCTCCAAATCTTCCCACCCCACAAACTACCACTTATTCACTATCATGGTTATAACCATGTATTCCTTCATCTCTTCACTTACTTTACTCCTTCTCATCCCTTACCTTTTATCACGCTATGAACACCAAACACTATTAGGAATTCCTTTCCCCAAGGCCCACACTACCATATACATACACCCAACACCTAACCTTACAGTTCCTTCTCCCCATACTGCAAAATCTCTAGGCTTTAATCATATACAACCAACCCTCCACTACCCTAGATCACCTAATAATAAATCTAACCTCAAAATACTCTACAAACTGCAAAAATTCCTAGTTCACCTAAAACAATGTATTACTCAACACGGTGACATTCATCCCAATCCAGGCCCCACCATTCATCAAGACCCTGCCACCTCAACACTACCCCATACTCCTAATACCTCCCTTCTCATCTTTCACCTCAACCTAAGAAGTATAAACAACAAAGTACATAGCTTACATGCTATGATAGCCACACACTCCCCAGATATCATGTGTCTCTCAGAAACATGGCTCAAACCCGCCACAAAGGATGAAGAAATTCTCCCACCTGGCTATAATATCCTAAGGAATGATCGAATAACCAAAAAGGGCGGGGGAATAGCTGTAATGTTTAATAACAGACTTAACATCATTAGGAACACATTGCATCCCCCCCAGGTCTCTAATATTGAACTTATTGCACTAAAGATTTGCCTAAACTCCCAAAAATGTATCAATCTAGTAGTTATCTATATCCCACCAGGGAAAAACCTTGAAAACCTTGAGCATACTTTAAGTTGGATAGCCGCAAACTACCCTCAAGAAACCATTATACTAGGGGATTTCAATATTGACTGGTCCCACTGCTCCGCCAAGACAACTCCCCACCCAATCAATCTATATGGCTTCTCCCAAAATATCACAGCTCCTACCAGAATTGGTAACACGCAGCAAAAGGAGAGTACGATTGACTGGATTCTCACCAATAAAGCGGCTAACAATTATTCTACCGGTACCCTCCCCAATGACCTTAGTGACCACCTCGTCACTTACATTATAAAGCACAAGCTTTGTATTTCCAACCCACCCCTACATAAACTTATCAGAAACAGGAAAAAGTTCAACCTAGATCTATTCCTAGCTGAACTAAAATTCTGCAATTGGTCTAGCCTAACTACTCTTCCCCTAGCCGAGAGCGTGTCATACTTCAATGACACTTTCCTTAACATTCTTGACTTCCATGCTCCAAATCGACTAATTAGAACTAAGGACCGCATAGCTCCCTGGCTAACAAGAGAAACCAAAGCAAAAATTAAACTCCGTGACCAGGCTTGGAATAAATGGAGAGCTACCAAAACTCCCCTAGATCGTATTAAATTTCAACAACTCAGAAACTCCACGAAATCTGCCATTACTAGAGATAAAAAACAGTATTTCTGTCACCTCCAGGACAAACATCAGTCTAACCCAAAAAAGTTCTGGGCTGGATTTAACAACCTCCTCCATCCTGGTAAATCCTCTACCCCAATACCTGTGAAACTCACTAGTAAGAAACCAGAAGAGATAGCCAATTCCTTTAACACTTTTTTTACAGAGACCATCCAGTCCCTCGCCAATCATCTACCCACTTCCTCCCCATCATTAACTCTTCCTCATGACTCACCTCCTCTCTCCTTTAACCTACAAACAGTATCCACCTCCTACATTCGAACCCTACTAAAAAAATTGAAACCGTCCACCCTTGCGGCCGATCGTCTCCCAGCGGAATACCTCCAATTAGCCTCTGATGTCATTGCCTATCCCATATCAATTTTGATTAACAGATCCATAACTGAGGCCATCGTCCCCCCAATCTGGAAAATCTCATACATCATTCCACTTCACAAAGGAGGCTCCTCCACTGAAACATCTAACTATAGGCCTATTGCAATACTTTCTCCAATAGCAAAAATTTTAGAACGGTGTATTCACAAACAACTCCTCCACCACCTCACCGTCAATAATCTGCTATCAATTACCCAGCATGGCTTTCGCCCCCATCACAGTACTACTACTGCCCTCCTCTCCTTTGTCGACTCAATAAATAGCAACCGTAACAAAAAAACTTATATCCTCTGCGCTCTTTCTTGATCTCTCAAAAGCTTTCGACATGGTTAACCACCAGCTATTACTCCACACCCTGCAAACCTTTCATCTGGACAACGTAGCACTAAACTGGTTCAAGGACTACCTTTCTGGCCGGCACCAAGCAGTCCTATGGCAAAATAGTCTATCTCAACTACTCCCTAACAACATTGGCGTCCCACAGGGCTCCATACTTGGCCCCCTTCTTTTCTCTGTTTTTATAAATGATCTTCACACAATCATCCCCAGTACCACCTGCATACAATATGCGGACGACTCCACCCTGATCTGCTCTGATCTCTCTCTCCAGAAACTCCAAACAGCCACCCAACTATGTTTTGCCAAAGTTGAAAAATGGTTCTCTGACCTGAAACTCATACTTAACCCAACTAAAACCAAGTTACTTCTATTTTTCCCCTCCTCTACCACTCCCCCACCTCTAGAACCACAACATGCGAATTCTAGGTCCTTTTTTGTCGAATCCTTTAATGGCACCATCATTGAGCCCGTCTCCCACACCAAGCTATTAGGTGTCACTATTGACCACAAGCTCAAATTTGATATGCACATTGCCCAAACCATTAAGTCAGTTAACAAGAAACTAGGTTCAATGTACAGAATCAGGAACTTTCTCACTCCTCATGCAAAATTAACCATTGCCCGCACTCATCTCCTTTCAAGCCTACTATACGCCTCCCCTATATTTTCCTTCCTCAATAAATGTGAACTCAATAACTTTTCTACCACCTACCACCATATAGCCAGATTCATTACAGGAACACCATATCGTACCCACCATTGTCTCAACCTCAAGAAACTAGGCTGGTTAGAACTGCCCAATCTTCTTAAATTCAATCAACTCACGGAAGCATTCAAAATAATTAATAAACCAGACAAAACCCCCTCACTGAGCAAAATCTTGACCCCATACACCAACTTAAGTTCCCTTCGGTCTTCAAACAGTAATCAAGTATTAACCATCAAATCTAATAACTTGGGCGGCGATGCTCTTTATGCTAACTCTATTGGAAAGCAATGGAATTCCCTTCCCAACTACCTTAGACTCATGCCTTCACTTAAACTATTCAAAAACAATCTCAGAGAATATTTAAAGTCCCACTGGTTGTGCTCATGTCTAAACCCAGACTAATTCCTATATGTCTCATAGTATCCTACACTCTTCTCTCTCACAAGCTATTATCTAGCATTTTACTTCCTCCACATGTACCCTTGTCATCTTACCAACTTAGCTTGTCCTGCCACCTCCTTAACTTAAGCATTTCTTTCCACTAGCATGTATATACCATGTCGTATTGTTTTCTTATCTTTATAATGTTGTACCTTTATTTAATTGTAGTGTGTTTCTTTTCTCATTACTGGGAGCTTTTCTCCCCGGGCCTCTACTGAAAAAGGATATGTATCCAGCTAGACTAGCCCGGTCAACAAATGTAAAATAAATAAATAATAAATAAATAATAAAGAGTAGGACTGTTAACATAAGCTCAATTAATGAGTGGTTGACAATATTAAGGACTGGCCAGATGGGCTGATGTATGTGTTGTGTTAAGTTAAAGTCTTTAAATCTGAAATACCATTTTGCATAGATATGAGCAAACTAAGGTTGGATCCTTCTAGATTTATTGTAAGATATAGGAGAAGAATTAGCAGATTGGTTTTATGCATTCATTCATAAAGGAACAGAAGCACATACCAAGACTGTTATGAATGCTGCTTGCATTAAGGCACTTGAGGTAACAGTAAGGTAGATTGCTAGCAGTTATACAGATACACAAAGACAAAACATAGTTTGACACAAAGGTAATTCATGAATACAGGACAGAATCCCTAGATGGCTTAAAAGATATTGTTGATCAATTTGCTTCAGCTAGCATTTAGTACACAATAATAAGGAAAGTGAGTTTATACCAGAACAGCATGAAATAATTATTCCAAATTTTTAGCAAGGCTTGACAAAAGATAATGTTATTAAAATCCATGTAAAAAACAAAAAGACTCAAATGAAACAGAAGCTGCAATTGTAGTATTACAACAGCATGACTAGAGTCAGATGACTGTGTGAGTAGCCAAAGGAGCCATAAGATTGTACGATCACCTTCAGATGGCTGCATGACTAGCCACTGGAGCCAAATAACATGCTATTAAGAAGTAAACTATTAGATCATGTTAGATAGGAAATTTGTTTGAGAAAATGGTAAGGATAGATGCTTACTGTTCTAAGAGTTACCTTTTAACTATGTTTACTTCTTTTGCTATGCAGTCATAAGTCAGGTACCCATAGTAAGATGAAGCAAAGGTGTTGGGTTGAGACAATGGCGATTTGAGTATTACAAACAGTTGAATGCTTTTATGTAAGGAGACTGGAGGGCTATACCATCACCAAAGATGTAGACAGAAAAAAAAAGTTAGTTGTTGGAAGACCCAAGGTAGTTAAGAGACATAAACACTGCATTTCCGTGGGCAAAATTAGAGCACTGAATTCTAAAAGGAAGGGAAGAACCTTAATGACAAGTTATGAGATGAGCTTTCATAACAGCAATGCAAGAGGAATGCGTTGTCATGATACGTAGAAAATTATATTAATTAAAGCAATGAAAATTATGGAGAGGCCAGATTATGTTCCAGATTTAGGTAGAAGACAATTTTGTTAAGCACCTTTCTGATATGACAAAGATGTCTAATAGGGTTTGCTTGGCATCTTTCAGTGTTGCTAAGCTGTAGTCTTGCACTAGAGATTAAATATATGGACTAAAGAACTCCATTGGGACGCTCAAACAGCTTTAATGGTTGTAATATTCTTCAGGCTACTTTGCTTCTTTTTGTGTGCAACAACATGAAACCTATTGCAACTTTTAATACTGTTAAAAAATTAAAGTCACATTGCTTCTGTCTGCTGTCTTTCACATAGCCTGAAGTGTTTTATAGCATGCAGTGGTATAAAACATTTTGCATACCTGCATTTTGTTATGTGTTTCCATCTATCTTGTAGTACTTTGGAACAGGACTTGTGTGGTACTACCATGTGTGTTATAACCTTCAAGGCTAAAAAAACACATGCACTCCTATACTTTTTCTTCCTTTCAAACTGAAAATGCATGAAGCATGTAAACCTCTACAGACTGTCCCTGAGCTGTAAGGTCAGAAGCTCAACCAATCCTACAGCAATGGGAAGTGTATCCCTTTGTAATTGTACCTTGCTATGTCAATGTCCTACTTTAATAGGAATTGAACTCCTATGGAGTAATTATCTGCCTTTTTTTCAGGAAACAAAAACAAATCTATTTAAATCTGATGGAGCATAAAAGTTCATAAAGCTGAGCCCCAATATACAGGAGAGATTATAATAACCTTGTATTTATGCTGAGAACCTGATGACCATAGCCATACTGGTCTGTTTTTGAGTTGTGGATCCATATTAATATCGTTTAGATGTAAAAACAATCACAGACCAACAGAGAGATTGCATTAGTTCACTGATCCTGAAAGCACCAAATTACAACCATGGTAAAAGGGAGGTCCAATTAGCATAACTGTTGTAGGAGGTACTGATGGCATGTAAACCTTGAAGGTGGATTTTAATATAGGTTTCTAGATTAGTACTAGGCTAACTGCCCTTGCAAGCAATTTTAAGCCTAGCCAATTATCCCTTGTGAGACTCAATCCCTGCACCTTGTGTTTATAAGGTAAACACCTTAACCATTAGGCCACCATTAATTGAATGACAACAACGTTCTGTTAGCCATCCTCTTAATGCCATAACTATAGTCCAATGCTTTGTAATATCTGGGATGCTGAATACTTTTGAAAACATGCTTAATGTAGCTGAATTGACGTGCACAGAGGATGTTGCTAACCCCCCTTTATTACAATAAAGCAGGTGTTGTAGAATTCGATGGGATGACCAGTAATTATCTTCATATTTTAATATATTAACAAATTGTATAAAATACTTAATTTTTACAGAATAAGTCTTCTTAGAGGTTAAAGACCATGAATTCCAAAACCAATTAGTTGTCCCTCTTCTCCGGTCAATCAAATTCCTTCAGGTATTTGGGTGGATAACTCCTTTTCCTGCACATCCAGCTGCCTGAACTTTTCTACCTGCAATCAAGACAGTAAATCAGTAAAAACTGTCTTTGTCTGTACTCATGCCATATTGCTAAGGCCTGGAACTCCTCATCTGTAACCATCAGGTTAATACCCTCCCACCCATCCTTCAAAACTATTTTGAAAGACTTCCTACCCAAAAGCTGGCTTTGTTCTTGCTTAACATCAGGATAAACTATATCCCTAAATGTGAAAAAATGCCTCTTCATACCTTACATCTCCTTACTTTCCCTTCTTTACTCTTCTTTTCTTCTATCAATTTCTCTCTTTTACCTTCCTCTTTAAATATATCATAATCCTGCTTTTTTCTCACTTCATATTGAAACTCATGTTTGTATTATACTAAATTACATTTTATTTCTCTATAAACTGGCTACAATGTCTCTAATTATTAAATTATTGTCTGATAACTTGTATCTGTTTTTAACCAATGTTTTCTTATATGTCTAATTTGCTATTGTTACTTAAAATGCAGTTGCTTTTTGTATTATTTTTAAAGACTGTAAAATTATTGTTCTTAAATGTTTTATAATACTTTCGATCTTTCCCCCCAGATCTCAGCAAAAAATGGACTCCTACACAGCTAGACTGGTAATCAAATGTCAAATGTCAATAAAAAATAAATAAATAAATAAAAACATTCTTTTTCCTAACAATGAGCGCTGACAAAAATGAAACATCAATCTTCAGACTAAGATGTATCAATGATCTTAAAAAGTGAATTAATCCAAAGAAATTTAGAAGACTTCTTATCAGTTAATAATGCAACCCATTGCACCCCATAAAGAGCATATGTAAACTGTGCTTATTTTAAGAAATATCCACCCTTAAACAAATTTAGTCCAGATTGATTATTTTATTTATTATTTGTTGATCAGGAAAGTCTAACTAGGACAGAGCCTATTTTCAGCAGAGGCCCAGGGAGAAATGGTCCAGACTCATGTCTTTGGATTGTGGGAGGAAACCGGAATACCCAGAGGAAACCCACTCAGACACAGGGAGAACATGCAAACTCCACATAGAAGGCACCCCAGCTGAGAAACAAACCAGAGATCCTCTTGCTGTGAGGTGACAATGTTAACTGCTGCACAACTGCGCTGCCCAAATGAAAAGACAGCCTTTTCTTCCTTTCTCTTTCTCTCCACTACTCTCATTAAATAAGGCACTTCTTGTAACCAGGCAAGAAGATCAACATTACCTTTGTTGCAGGATGCACTAAGGCATATAGAGGTCAAATAATGATGTGTGCCCACTCCCTGCATCCTGAGAAATGTCCATTTAACTTTTGTAGAAACAGTTGGAAGTGTGGGCAGCAACAGCTGTTTGAATGTCCACTATGTAGGCCATGTTAACAAAGGCAATACCCACCATAGAAATCCTCCACAAAAAATTCAAACCTTGGTTATCCATGAACAAGAGTAAAGGAGTCTCAGCTGACATACTGCGTGGTATAATTAACTCAAAATCTAGTTCTCCCTTGTCACTATAGTATGTTCTCCCATTCCCTTGTCACTACAATATGTCCTCCCATTCCCTTGTCACTACAGTATGAGTAATCTTGTTCCAAGGATCTCTAGGATTCATCATATTCCTTGAGAAGGAAAGTGCTGTGCAAGTGGCCCAGGGGCAGAACTTTCACAAAATACAGAAATGGAAGGAGCATACAAAGTTGAAGAGCTTGAGCAGACTACTAAAGGTCTGACTTGATGACACTCCTTTTGAAACAGTAGTTATTTTCTATTTTCATCATAGCATAGCATAGGTGAACTATAACAATCTTATCCCCCTCTCCAAAATACTTGTAAAATGTATTCAAAAAGAATTCAAACGCAAAAACAATAGCTAAACTGTCTCCAGCAGGAAGAACACCTATCCCTCATACAACAAGGTTTCTGTCCCTCTCATAGTACTAACCTTTATAGGCACTGACAATAAATCTAGGGATAATGACAAGCTACTAATTTCCTACTTATTTCTTGACTTGTTTAAAACCTTTGACACAGCTTGTCATGGCAACGTCTACCTCAGATGTCTTCACCAGGTCTATCTCAGCCCACCCTTCTATGGTTCAAAAGCTACTTGACCACTAGGTATCAATTAGTAAAATGGCACTCTGGCCTCTCTCCATACCTCTTAGTCACCACTGGTGTATCACAATGCTCAGTCCTTGGTCCCCTTCCCTTTAACATTCCCACTAACACCTGACAGATATGCACACAACAAGCCATGCTAATACAATATGCAGATGATTCTACATTCATATGCACACCTGACAGCCTGAAACATCTCCAAATAAATTACTCAGGAAGCTTTAACAGCCACAGAAATATGACGCTGTTACTCACAAGTCTTGCTCAAACCCC
The DNA here is from genome assembly GCF_019279795.1 of Protopterus annectens. Lineage (NCBI taxonomy): Eukaryota > Metazoa > Chordata > Ceratodontiformes > Protopteridae > Protopterus > Protopterus annectens. The sequence goes on along the minus strand of NC_056737.1, from coordinate 1,878,071,300 downwards.
CCCCACCCAAAAAACGTCCTTTTTTGCTCAAATTCCTCTCTAACGAAAGAGCAAAAAACATTGAAGTCACTTCTCATAGCAAATTATTAGGCATAACAGCAGACAATAATATTAAATTTGACCTGCATGTACAAAATTATATAAGAAAAAACTCACCAAAAACTAGGGATGCTTTACAGAGCCAAAAACTGTCTCACCAATGCAACTAAAACTATTTTTCTTCTTGACTCACTATGTTATTGTGCTACCATCATTACTAACCTCCAGGAATCACAAAAATCAGAGTTTAAACAATGTTGTAATAACATGGATAAATTTGGAGCAAATACCCCGTTCAGAACTCACCAATGTATAGCACTAAAAAGCTAAATCAGTTAGAAGTATCCCATAACTAGCACATACACAGCTTCTTACCACCTATAAAATTATACAGCACCCATCTGCTTGTCCAAGACTAAATACCATTCTTCACAACTATGTTCTCAGTAAGTCATTATGATCCAATGACCAAAAGCTCTTCTCTGTTCACACACCTTTCAAATCTGCTTGGCATGGTCACTACTCACATCATACCCTTCCTCCAGCCCAATAAATGCATTCTGAAAGACTTCTAAATAGGGTACTGTTCTTGCTCATCCACAGGATAAACTATATCCATGAATATGAAAACGTACTATGCATACCTTACACCTTCTTAGTCTTCCTTGTTCACTCATCTACTTACTTCAATCAATTTTTTACCCCTAAATCTGCCACTTTCGAAATATGCCATAACACTGTTTTTTTCTCTCACTTCATATTACAGTTCCTGTGTAATTTATATTAACTTACTTTCAAATTCTCTATAAACTGGCTAACATTTTTCTAAATGTTAAATCATCATCTGATATGTTATATCTGAAAAAAATATTTTGAGCTCTCTCTGCTTACTGCTTGCTGCTGTGGGATGGATTTGCAGTGTTCTTAAGACACTCAGTCTTGCTGGCTGGATTCTGCTAAAATTCAAAGTCTGGTTATATTTGCATTCACAGTCTGTTGCATACAGAAACTTGCAGAATATACACTGATGAGAGATTATACTTTGCAGCACTTGTCTTTAAGAGCAGTAACCAATAACTTTTATAATAAATTAAACTGGACAAACGTTGCAGCTTAAAAGTACTGTTCCAACTTTACTTCTCATATAGTTCAGATGATGTGAGAGATATAACATTTACCTTAGGACTTGTGTCCCCACCATACCTCTAACATAGCTGGATTTATACAGCTCTTTATATACACTTTTTAGTCATGCATAAACATATTTTTGAGGAAACACATTGTTCTGTATTCTATTTTGGAGAATTGCTTATCCTGTAGAAACAATACTAAACTTCCTTGTTTAACAATGTCTTGTAAGAGACCAGCTTTTCTGACAGTGTGAATATCCTGTAACAGTGTCCTGATGTCCATGTAGAAAAACATATTTTTGAGAAAACACATTGTCAGAGATCAGCTTTTCTGAAAGTGTGAACATCCTGTATTTTATTTGGATCTTTGTATAAAAAACATCTGTTCTTGTGCCATATCCTGTTTTTCATGCAGAAAAACATATTTTTGAGAAAACACATTGTCACAGTGTCATAAACATATCCTGTTGTTTTAGGAAACATATTGTGTCCATTTTTTATATGCAGAAAAGCATGTCAGTGTTTTTTAAAAGCAGATTTTGCATTTTTGTTCTTGCATACATCCTGTTTGAGTCTGTAAGGGAAAAATGTCCATTATTTAAAAGCAGATTTTGTATTTTTGCTCTTGCATACATCCTGTTTGAGTCTGTAAGGGAAAAATGTCCATTCAGCAGATTCCTTTTCCAAGCCATGGTCATTTAGTATGACTGCTGATCACATATTACTAAACTCTGTTTCTGCATTTAAGCAAGCCTTTTCTTTCAGCATATTTACAACATAATTAATTTCAGACTAATATTCATAAAATCTAACAATATCTAATCTTAACCAATGTTTTCACATTATGTCTAATTTTATATAATTATTTTAAATGTAGATGTTTTGTATTCTTTTGAAGATTGTAAAATTATTTAAAAACATTTTTTTTTTGTTATATTTAAAGTCTTTTCCCCTATGCATCCACTGAATATGGACACCTATCCAGTCAAACTTGCCCAATAATCAAATGTCAATAAATACATAAATTCATACATTAATAAACAAATAAATAAATAAATACATATATAATTAAATATCTTGTGCAGGGAAAGAGACAGTTGAATCTCCAAATGGTTGAAAGTGTCACTGCTGACATTCTTAGCAATGGCCCAAATGCAGAGACTAAGATGGCACAAAAATTCAAAATAAGTGGGGGAAACAGTACCTTTGCCTCACAGCCTTACTCACACCAGAAGGTTACTTTTACCTTTGCAGAGTGCCTGCCATAAATATGGACAGCAGCTTGGGAAATTCAAAATGTAGTAAATTAAGTATAAATTCCAGTCAGCAAATGTCTTCTGTCATCAATGCTCGCAATCGGCAGCCAAGTCCCTAACATAGATTTCTCTTGAATCACAATGCCTTTATGACATTTTGAATAACTTTGGCACCTTTTAACAATCATAAAGGGATTATAATGTGTGGCTCAGGAAGTGGAGTCTACTACTTCACCCAGGAAAACCATAAATAACTTACAGTTGTTGTTAAGGAAGGGTATTGGTATATAAAAAGATGAAGGTAACTATAGGTTTATACCTGGTTTTGGAATGGCAAAGATCTTATCTTTCTTCCAAGTGTTAGGAAGGAGATCTTTCTGTATAACCAGAATAATCATTGTTAGCATCTGAGGCAATGACTTCCACTGGCTACTTTATATAACTTAAAGTGAAGCCTAACTTCTCCAGAAGATTTAACTTTAGCCTGATTTAATACATCCTTCAACAGTTTATACAGTGAAATAGGTTCAATGAAAATTGTGACTTGCATCTGGGAAAATATAAGTCATTGGATCATGTGAAGTAATTGTCTCCTTACTCGATACTGATTTGTTGATTTTGTTGCTTCAACAGAGAGAGAGAGAAAGAGAGACACATCATACTTTGCAAACCCTTGAATACCTCTGAGGTGATGAGAAAAGGTGATGAACAAAGGAGATCATCCATCAAAATGTCAGTCTTTCCACCTTCATATTACATAATCTAATATTAATATCAGGGACATCTATAGAGACAAGAGAATCCTCAGAAACCTTAGACATTAGCACCCCCAAACCCAGCATCTTACCTATGATCCCATATGTTCTCATGTACTCCATCTGCCATATTGCTTCCTGCATTTTAATTGATACAGTTATAGCTGTACTCTCTTTAGACCATCCTGCTAGGCATTAACACCCCCACCCCCACAACCGGCAGCACCACCAGGATATTACAGTATAAATTCGTAGCTGGTGTCTTAATGCAGGCACTAGCTTCTACCACTGAACTTGCACCTGTACTATGTGAGGTTTGTAGCAATACTAAAACACATAGGATAGGGTATGCTGTAGCATGTGAATCAGTGTTTTCATGTATCCAAGAGAGCATTGACATGGCAGATGGATAATTCAAGGTTTAAGTAGCATACATATTTATTTCACAGAGAAAGGAGTAGATCATTGTTATGTAATGTAGTCTGCCTTGCCTGCATACATCAGTGGGTTGGGACTTAAACTGATAGTGAATATGATGTTGTTTGGTAAATGCGTTTCCTTGATGATTTGCTGTCAAAGTCACTTCCATGCCTGTCTAAGGACTGTTGCAAGTGGGCAATACCAAGGTACAGTGATGTCATGGTTGATAATGCTAAATGATAATAATAAACAGAGGTATATAAGGCACATCCACATTCATATGAGATTTGGTGTGGTTTTGCCCTCAATTAAAACATGGGTTTTAGTATTTTAACAAAACTGCTCTTGGATTCAGAAGGCTACTGTCACACAACAGCCTTTTCAACATTTTCCCTTCATTATCATGGGAATGACAATCTATGATAACTGTCACTTCCACAGTACAAATCCCCTGAGAAAGTTGAATACTCTAATGCATTAAACTGTCCCTCATTCATGTGAAACGAGCAGGGTAAAATCTCTTCATTAAGGAGAATTATTTCAGTATATTGTTTTGGTTTCTGTTAGTCAGCATTCTGAAACCTTTTTTTTCAGTTATTGGATAAGTAAATTATTTACAAGGTCATGTGCTGTTTACTTATATGCGTGACTTAGATGATCTGCCAAGTTAAGTGACTTAAGTCACAGTCTACAGAAAGAGACTGAGGTGGTCAAAGGTTATGATGTAACACTGCGATTAAGAAACACATCGCTTCTCACAGAATTTTATTGTGTTTTCCTTTTCATCAGTGTTTTTCCTGACTCAGTTTCTTCCCAAGATCCTTAATATAAATGTGGTCTAAGTAAGACAAATATGTAGCACATCTATTACAAAAACTTTAACATGAGTTCTTGTTAATCAAGGGTTTCCATATTTTAAATGTTGCATATGCTGCTTTCCTCCTTTTTATATCATTGACTATCTTTCTCAAACCTTTTAGAGACAGCCTACTCTAATTAGCTTGAAAAATGTGTATTCCTACTTTTTGGCTTATCGGATTTAAATCTATAAAACCATTTTTGTCTATTTTGGCTCAACGCTATCTGATAGCCCTTTTACTTTTCAGCAGAAAACTGTTCCATGTGTTATGTTATGACAAGAAAACATGCATTTTTCATTGTAATGGACAGTTACCCATGTTAGTAGCTTTACCAGATAAACTGCACGTATATCTAAGCTTGATGAATCAAAATAATTATTTCTGAAAAACCTGGTGCAGCATTATTGCTCACACCATGATCTCCAAAATAGCAGATATAGTTGATTTTTCCAATCAATATTACTGGGCACATTAAACTAATGGTCAAAGGTTTTTATTCACATTTTCCATTTGGCACCAGTCATGTACACTCATCTTATAAATGCTATAATGTTTTGGTTAGAAAAGGGTAGCAGAGAATATTAACCTAAACAAAATTTACCATTTTTTATCACTCTGCTTATAACTTCCTGTTAGATTATTAGGTACATTTTAAAAGCAAGTTGTAAAGATCAAGATGGTCATTTTTTCTCGAACAGTGCTTTGTTAGCATTTGTGTTTGGCATTATGGTTCAGCTGTTGTAAGCAGATTTCTGAATGTGTGCTTCTACAGCAATTTTTTAGACAAGTGATGTGTCGCTCGTCTCTCTCTAATATAGATGACTAGCAGGCGAGGTATTTCGTTTATATGCTTTAATACACAGAAACACATTAGGATGGATCGCAGCATCATAAAATATAAGCAAACTGATTAACAGCCTGATCTTACATACATACATGCTTACATCTCAACAGCCTACTACAAAATGGCAGTCAGGCTCGCATGTGCTCAGTATTTATTCCCTTGTGCAAGCCCTTGGATAGCTTGTTAAAGATACATACACACACATTAATCTACATGAACTGTGACATAGTACTTCAAGCCACAATTTCAGCGCAAAATTTCACCTGTTTTCTCTGTTGTACAAATATGCACATCATTGCAGGGAGATGACTGTTTCTTCAAAACACCACAAACATTTTAGTTTATTTATGTGTTCATCATTTAATCAACATTTTAAAACATAATATAGAAATGTAGATTCCATTCTCGTCATACTGTTCTCAATATTAACTTATTTTGAAAGGTCTTTCTTATTTTGCAGAATACTAAGCTAACACTATTTACCTTTTTAAGTAGAATTGGTTAACAAATATGTCTGTGGACAAGGCACATAGTATGACAAGGACCCACCCCTAGCATCCACAGTCAGACTCTTGGCTAGATTGTGATGAACCATGTTACAGTCGGATCTAAATACAAGAGGTAAATAATGAATGTGCTTGAGAAACCACATGCATAAATTTGTGAACTGATGATAAAATCAGTGTCAGCAGATAAATGTAGAAATATATGAGTAATGGAAAGGCAATCAACACACTGAGGCTGGAGTAGATAGAGGTCTTGAAAAGATGTCATGGATAGGGTGAACCCTAAAGTGCAAAGTGAGGTTAACACAACATTACATAGAAAGGTACACCATAAAAAACATTTAAGACAATATGACCATTTTAAGAAAGTATGAGATATAAAAGTAATACAGTAATACTGTGCAATGACATGCACCGTTCCTAACAGCAATGGGGATTGTTAGTTATGCAACCACACTATTCTGTGAAGATAATTAAAACTGAAAAGATATTTGTCCCAAGCTAGGTCACTGCAGAAAATCAGTCCATATACCAGTATATCCTGGTTGTTCTATAAAGGTGAGGCACTGCAGATGTGGTAGCACAAGAGGATGTAAAAACACTTAGCTCTGAAGTCTATGACATGTGCAAGTGGGCTGCAATAAAAAGAGCAAGTAATGCATCTCAAGGTAACCAAACCCATAACTTCCACACCGCAATGTGTCATACAACTGCCCTAAATAGGGTAGCAAGTGAAACAGTCATTTTGCAAGTCCACTACAACACATTACTGATCCATGCATAATTACACCAATCAAATAAGGCATTATATCCATTAAGACCATGTACCCCCCCCCCCCTCCAACTGTCCATCTCAGTACTGGCAGAAGAATCCAGACAAATAAATTATGTTACACAATGCCAACATTCTCCTACATTACGTACACACTTATACATATAATGTAAGTTTCATTCAGATGATTGAGGGCATAGCTGCTTGAGCAGGTTAATCTGTGATCTGACTAACTGAATATACAGCTTATTGGAAATTACAGGCAGTTGTGTGTGTGTTTAGGTGGGTGAGACTACAATGCAATGCAGATTAGGAGTTTTGTGATCTTTGAACTGGTATAAATACAGTTGAGGGGTTTGGGTGCGCAGTGGTGCTTTCCAACTGCAAACTATGTTGTCTAATGGAGTGTTGTATTGTGTAATTAGAAGTTTCGGCATATGGGTGTCAGCTTTATCTGAATCCACTTGTATAAAGGAAAAATATAAGTAAGGAAAGTATCTTCACACGGTATGGAACTACATGTTTTTTCATGAATTTTTTTTTTTTCTCAACTCATTGAGTACGTCATCATTCAATATATACTCCTATGGATGTATAAAGGTGGATAAACAGATACATAGGTAAATAGATAGACAGATAGAGAAAGAAAGATAGACTGCGCAACCCTGCAATCAATTCATCTTTCATCAAATTGGTTTTGGTGTTTTTCATTTCTTTCTTATCTTTGTTGTGTTCATATCTCTCAGGGTAATGCTTCACAACTGATAAATACTTGTTTGACTTTTAAATTTTCACCGTTTTCTTTTAGTCTTTACGGGAAATGTTTCAGAAAATTAAAGCACTCTACAGTGGTTGTTGCTAAGCTTCCACTAGAATATCTAGCGATGCCTATAGGTAAAATAACCTCTTCTGTTTGCAGTGTTAATTGTTCTGTAAAGTGATTCCTGTTTGGAAAGCTGATATGATCATGCATACATAAAAAAATGGGCCATCCTGTGATTTCTGCAGCTATTTCCCAGTTCCTAGCCTGTGACCCGTTTCAAACGTCTTATGAAGTGTATTTGTTCTTATATTGTTAGCAAAGAAATTCATAGTTTAATTCTATTGACAATGTGGTTAGTTTTAGACAAATCAAATTAAGGTCTTTATATAGTATAGTACTGGAGAGAAAAGTAAACTTTGGATGATCAATTTAGGTGCATATAAGTGCATTTTTTAATTATTGGTTTATTAATGTGAAAACCCTGAGGATGTGATACTAGTTATGTTATAAGATTATTGTGTTTGTTCCCGATGAGATATTAAAATAATAGTATTGGTTGCAATGGTAATAAGTGACCACCAGATAGTACCATATAATATTTTATATAATAGACATGACCGTATATAATACAGGGATGTGATTATAAGAGGAAAATACCAATTTTGTGGGGTGCTATGTATGTGATAAGACTTGGTACTCTGGCAATTTACTGAATACTTATATTTGTGGTATTTACAATAAACATGCAATAAATGGCATCATGCAATACATTTAGTATTCACTGATCTCATTGTGGAACCACTTCTTTCTGTGCAACATTGGCCTTAACAAAAGAGTGATACAACAAAATAAATAGGAATTATTATTATACTTCAGGAATTCCATCTAAATTGGTACAAAGCTGGTCTTATTCACAATTTTTCCAATGATACTATACAATGAGAAAAGCAGTATGATTGTATCTGTTAAGGCAAATACCCCCCCAGTTGATCATCAGCTGCCACCACCTCCTTTCCTTGGTCACTGAGTCCATTGCACCTGCCTTAGCCTCCATCCAGGGTCAGCCTGATTAATTTCCTTGGCCAGCAAGGTGCAGCATCATACTGCTTATGGGGAGTGGGCTCTTACCACATCCTTTATAACTAAGAACTTGCTATTGTATGCTCTACTGGTGTTGTGTATTGAGGAGCCCTATCCTTTATAACTAAGAACTTGTATTGTATACTCTGCTAGTGGTGTGTTTTCAGGAGTTTATTTGTGAACTGTTCCAGATCTTTGTAAAGATATTTTGTTCTTTTTCTTTCTGTGTGTGAGACTGCCTAGCTGTGGATGGATCCCTGAGCTAAAGTGTTCTTTTTGAGTGGCTGTAACACTTATAACTGAGAACTTGCCATTGTATACTCTGCTAGTGTTCTGCTTTGAGGAGTTTGTTTATTTTATTTGTGAGCTATCCCAAATCTTTTTAAAGATGCTGGGAACTCACTGTATTATTTTTTTCTTGTGTGGGAGATTGACTAGCTGTGGGGTAACCCTGAGTTTTCAGGGCATATTTGAAGTGCTCTCTCTCATAGCGCATATAACTAAGAGCATGTCTTCTTAGTTTGCTATACTTGATTTAATTTTAGCTTATTTTAAGTATATTGGTGTTTCATCTGAATTTCTTTAATAGTCACTTTACATTTTTAGTTAGATTATTAACATAGTAATGGAGTCTTTCAATGAATATCTACTAAACAAATTATTGAGGAATACATTTAAGGTAAAATGCAAGAAATGTGCAGTTTATCATAGTTATTTAATAAGTAATGATTTAGGGTTTTGTTTTATCTGTTACGTTATCTGAATTAATAGCGATTCTCAATAGTAAGTCCATAGACGATGCCAAGTTAACCAAACATGAATTAGAAATTGCCTTAAAAATATATCCGATTTTGTATGATCTTGGAAGGAAGATTTAAGTGAATTATTCGAGAAGTGTCAGTCTGTATTTTCTACATATAATATTAGTTTTAGAATATTCTGAAATAGATTCAAATGTACCTAAAATTAATGGATTTGTATCCAATAGTAGGGAAGAATACCATACCCTACCTAATTCAGGAGAAATGACCAGTTAATTAAAGAGCCAGAAGAAGACAAGTAAGGAGGTGTAATAAGGCAGCTAATAAAACCAAGCAATATCCCAACAACAACTTATTTAAAGGAAAAGTGTCTATAAAAAGAAAGCCAGAGAGAGTAGTGATAAAATAACAGAAAAAAGAAAAGGAAAATTGTTCCTTCTGGTCCATTAGACAACAAGTTGTCTTTCAGTAAAATTCATCTAAATGTGTCTAAAGATGGTGATTATTCTGTGTTTTCTATATCAGATAGTAATTTACTATAAATTCAGCTATTTGAGATTATAAAAGTAAGAATCCTGTAGAGCTGATTAATTCTGAATTAGAATCAACCACTAAAAGACTATTTGATTTCAGTCATTATGCTTTCTCTCAGTAACTTTTAATCAAAGCAGCTAGTCTTCCTGTTGATGATGGAAGCAGTTTTAATGAGTTCAGTTTTATCCCCCCTGTTCTGTATACTGAAATTGTAATGCACTCTAAAAATCTTAAAATATTATAAAACTCAAGAGTTTGAAAAACATCTATTACAAATAAAAATTAAAAGAAGAGCATTGGGTGGGGCAATTGATAGTAAATTCTTAGAAGAATCTCAATTTGATGTTAAAAGTTTGCCAAACAAAGCCACTGACAGAGGAATGGGTTGTATGTCACAAAGTGAATACATTTTATTTCTAACTGTTACAATTTTAAGGGCTATGAGGGGACCTTTGTAGAATATTGGCTCTATTCATTTGATTGTTTCTAGCCTATCAGGTTTGAAATTATCCACATAATCTTGTCTTTTAATTGAAATATGTTTGATTCTACTCTCTTTACTTATTGAGGGGACTAATGACTTCAACAAAACCCCATTGAATTACACAAAAGCAGTGATATTAGGTGTCATTGAACTGTTAGTAACAAAGTAAAGGCTGGGCTTGGTGAAATAATCCCAAGTATGAAGTGGAATGACTATAAGTATTCTAACAATATCTTATTTAGCAATTGGTTATGATCTGTATGTTTAACTCATGTTATCATTGGTTACTTATTGGGAAGAGTTTATTTATGATTATGGAATGATTACCAATGACATGTTGCACTTAAATAAATATGGTTCAAATTTTATCTATAGAAAAATTGTTACTTTGTAAATAATCTTTTTATGATTTCTATTTCTGGTACACCTAAGGTGTCATACTACCAAAAACATAATAACATTGCAAAGCTATATTATTGTAATGCAGGAAGTTTAGCAAATAAATATGAGTTACTTTATGCCTCACAACAAGAGAAACTGGCTTTAATAGTAATAACTGAAGCATGGAATACAATAAATCTATTCTTCCCTGAATACTGGAAGATTGAATGTCTTAGGACATATAGACATACCCCCGGATTTAATAAACTCAGTGTAGGAATAACTCCATGTAGGAATAGTGTTATTCCTACACAGAGTGAATGGTGTCCAAGTCCTCATCTCCCTCTCAGCAATGTGTCTTGCATATTAATGAAGGAACACTACTGAGGTGGAGCCATGTACATGGATACTGCATCAATGGTAGGGGTGTGTTACAGCACTCACAAATCTGTAACACACCCCCTGCATTGCAAAGTGCCATATGGCACTTTACAATAAAGTGTCCTCAGACACTTAAATGAAAAGAATGTGAAGCGAATGTCATGTAGGGGGTGTGTTACAGTATCTGTAACACATCCCCTGCACTCTCAAAGTGCTGTACAGCACTTTACAATAAAGAAAGTATACTCAGACCCTTTAATGAGGAATGTAAAGTGGATGTCATGTAGGGGGTGTGTTGCAGTATCCGTAACATACACCCTGCATTGTGAAAATGCTGTACAGCACTAAAGCAATAAAGAAAGTGCCCTCAGACACTTATTTAATAATTTGGAAGTGTAATTTGTGTTTTAATTAATGATTATTATTTTTTTATTACTTTACTGCACAATTTAAGAGTATCTGAGCGAGTTTGCATGGCTCAGCATTTTGCTCAGCAGTATCAAGAAGCTATATAGAAATGTATAACTGAAGTCTTCACAGGTAAGTTAGCAGACTAGTTAGAATCATGGCTTTGTGTGCAGTAGGTGCATAGTTCAAATACCAAGACAGACCATTCAGCATTTACATGGGAAAGCATTTTTATATTAATTTTTATTTTATTTATTGATGTAGTTATTGATATTTGTTAACCAGGATAGTGTAGCTGGTCCAGAATTCCACTGTCAGTGGAAATATGAGGTGAAAACCACTATTTAAACACAAGTGTCTGATACAGTACAATCACACCCCAGGGTAATGTAATGAAAGCATATAGGATAAGGTCATGTAAAGTAAAATATATACAGTTAATAATGATGTACAGTATCAATGATGAGTAATTAATATCCAATTTTTATTTTTTTTAAATGAAAATTCTTTTTTGACCTTAGCTCAGTTTTGCTAAGCACTGGTAAGCCAAGCTAAGCAATGCTTAAGCAGGATCTGTCTGAGCAAATACTTAGCAATGCTTTTCTCTGCTTAGCCAGTTTGAGCATTTCTAAGCAATCCCATTCTAAGCAGTATTCAGCTCAGCTAAGCAGATTTACACACGGCTAAGCACTGCTCAGCATTTGCCACTTTAAGCACTGCTCAAGTCAACTTTGCTCAACATTTTTAAAAATGGTCCAATGATAGTAAAAGGTGGGAATATGGCCTTATATAAACTGCATAAGCGGGAATACATGCAGAACCTGTTAGAGTTTCATCCCTGTAGGAACTATGGCAGGTGCAGGAGAGGGACTGTGCTTTTGGGTGCAGCACTGGGGCATGTTTGGGTAAGGGTCATGGCTGGGCTCCTTGTTAAGAATCATGATGACAGACTGCTGCAGGGCCAGTACCAGGGCTCAGAATACAAGTCTGAGGCCTGGGACCATCTAGCATGTGAGCTCACCAATGCCACTGGCATCCCTCCCACTGGTGAGCAGGTCCACCATCATTATGATGACCTGAAACTGAGGAAGGGGATGCTCTTTGTCCAATGGATCCAAGATGCTCGGGCCCAGAATGCCTCAGATGTTTGTAAGTATATAAAGTAGTGATTTATCAAATTGTAGTAGGAATATCTGATAGAAAGGCATGCTTGATAGTTTTTTTTCCCCACAGAGCTGCAGAGGAGGGGGCTCATAATATTGAGGACCATGCAGGACAACTGGCAAGGCTGCACTGACAGTGTGGTGGGTGCAGCTATAACTTGTATTTATATATATATATATATATATATATATATATATATATATATATATATATATATACCTTGTTAGTATGTTAGTATGTAACATACTGACATACCTTGTTCAAATTCCACTGCTGGTGGCCTGTTGCTGTAACTGTTACTGGCATGCTGTTACAATTATGACTGTTATTCCATTTATGCATGTGTTCTGTTTGCTATGCATTTTTTCAATTCTATTGTTCTGGCTTAACTGGAAAACTCATGCATGTTGTTATAACTAATGTTGAAATATTTTTTTCATGACTTACCATTATACTTTGACAAACCTCAGCACCATAGCACATTTGGGTTGACAGATCCCAGTGGATCCACCTGTCCCGCCTCATCCAGCTGCGACACCGGATCACAGCACATCTGGAACCCAACCCCAAGCTGGCTCCTCTGCTGTTTCTGCACAACCCTTGGGTGTTACCATCTCAAGGGATAGGGCCTGCCCCCCATGTAAGGGCATGGAGAGGACCCTGTCACCCGACACCAGTTGAGAGGTATGGTGTGCAGGCTTATCCAGCATGATTTAGACAACAACCTGCACCAGATCGAGGGCAGACTGGCACACCTTGAGAGGAAGGCTGGCACAATTGTCCAGCCGCCAGCATGGCCACCTATATGGAGATGAAGGGGGAGTGGTGACTGCCCATGGGTAGGGACCTCAGTCCCACTGTTTCCATCTGGGGGCATGTGGCTCTCTGATTTCCAACCACCATCCCTGTCCAATGCATTTACCCCCTTAGGCGTCATACACCACCCCTGTCTGCTGTCTTGTCTGTTTGCAATACTCATTTTACCTCCCCAACTGTAACTACATCCCTTCCCCAACATCCCACTCTCATTTAAAAAAAAAAAAAAAAAAAAAAAAAAAAAAGGCCTTTGCCCCCAGAAGAAAATCTCATCCCAAACATAGCTCTCCATTTTGCCCCCATATACACTGATGTTAATCAATTTATCCTTGAATTACCCAACAAATTTATGTTGCCCACACCCCTACCTGTGGGGTGTGAGGCTCTAAATTTCAAATTGTCCACATCATTCACAGTTGTTGCTGCACAAGAAATGGAGAGCTATAGTCCTTTCCTACACCTTTCCTGCACATCCCTAGCTGACTTTCATAATGATTTCCACCCTGATAGCCCCATTTCACCACTTTTCAATCACCCTTTTTTCTTTTTTTTTTTTAATTAGCATGGTTTTAAATGAGGTTAAGAGATGCTAAGTGAAGCTAAGGGGACCTAAGCACCACTTGGCATCACTTAGCATCACACAAACCCACTTAAAACTGCTTTAATCACTTTATCTCATTCAGTCACTGTTCTGCCCAGCAAGAAAATGACCAGCTCTGGTAAGTCTTGAACCCCGAACCTTATACACTAGAGTCAGAACAACACACCACTAAGCCAAACTAACTGTGGGGAGCTGGCAATGCTTTTATAAGTATGTCATGCAGTACAATCATTTAACATTAGGGAAAAAAAGCTATCATTACCAAGCCTTGAGCCCAGGACCCTGCACACTACAATCAGAGCGATGCACCACTACATCAAACCAGCTTTGGTGAAAGATTGTTGCTTTTGTAAATATTTCATGCACTACAGGGATGTCACTTTAGGGAAGAAACAGTACTGCCAAATTTTGAACCCAGAACCATTTGAACTACAGTTCAGAGAAACATGCAAGTAAACCATCTGACCACTGGGTTACAGCAACTGTTTTTACAAACATATCCTGATTGCCAGTCACACAGTACTCCTATATATACTTGTCCAAATCATAGTGTACTTGGGTCACTGACACAGACACAGAACCAGTGCACAGACAAACAAATGCTGCTGGATGTACGGGAGGCCTACAATATCAGGTAAAGCTGACAACTGCACAGACTTTTGCTGAATATCCACAGTCGTGCCCCCTACTTATCACAGGGTCATCATAAAACATACTCTGTGTGACAACACACTGGCAAGACAGTGCAGATTGGGGTTACAAAATCATGACAAACGGCTCAGTGTCACACGTCATACCCATCAGAACACACATGTCCATGCTAATTCTGTGTTACTCACTGTATACATGCACATAAGTCTTACAAATACACCTGCCATAATAATGGATTGATAGCTCTATCTGTTACATTTCTAGCATCTATCACATCTAAACATCGACAGTCCTGGCCCACAGCCCAGTCTGTGGCACAAGAACTACATGCATGTCAGTACAACATAGGAATAATTGAGCCCTGCAATATCCAGCAAAACTGGTTGCTCTTACCACAGTCACTGCCACCCAAAGTAGCACATTAAAGGCCTGCAAGGTGGGACACATTATTTTCACAATTATGAATATGTGTACTAAATGTTGCTTAACACTCTCTGGATGGCACTATTATGTAACATATGCACCACAGGCACATGCTTCACCTGGACTGTTGCGGGTACCCTCAACCAGGCCATGCTGTGACAGAACAGCTGACACAGCAACCTCACTGACAGTAACAGCTTGCTCTCCCCCAATGTCTTCACAATCCCTAGTCTGATTCCTGGGCAGAATGCAGTAGCTGCAGCCTGCTACACATGCAGCAGTATGTCCGGCTACCTGCTACATACATAACATTGTTCCCAAACACCTAGAGCAGGACATCCACACAACAGCCAAACATAAAGGGTTGGGGGGATGTCAACATTTTAAGGGACATGTGTCACAGTCTCAACCTAAAAACATACACAACTGATAGACCAGCATCAACTGTAGCAGCATGCGCAGTCAGATAGAAAAGGATGTCTGGCCCGCACATCTGCCTGTCTCCTTACACACCTCAACACACATTTACACAGTAAACTGCTACAGAATATGAAACTCTATTAACAATGGCCAGACATAGCATGCAAACCTGTGGACATAATACATCAATCCAAACAATGGACAGTATTTCTACCTACCCTCTGCGATGCTATAGCTCCCACACCTTGATAATGTCTTCCTCACAGGCCAGGAAAAGAGTCACGGCCCACAAGAAGACCTTAACTATAGCACTGTGTTGCCATGCCATCAGCTAATTGAAAGGCAGCCCAGCTGTTCTGGATTCAACTTGCAAGTGGGAGCCACAGATTGGTGCACAGTCCATCACCTGCTCATGAGCATTACAAAAGGCAAGCTGCTGTTTATGGTAAACAAGTCTGACACTTTCTTCATAAAGACAGATTGCGATTCTTTACAACACTACAAGTGGATTTCTTCTGACAAAGGAGTACAGCACTATACCAGATATGTCATACAATTAAGCATGTAATGGAATGCAGATGGGGGGATGTAGTCATGGGAAATAGGAATTTAAATAGTATGTCTCAACACTTCCTGGACTGACATGTTGCTGTTAGTCTGCAGTCCAGCACCTATGGGTATCCATGAGGGCTCTGTCTGCAGAGACATAGATCACAGCTCTGGCCCCTGAGTCACCCCAGCAAGGGTCAGCTCACATATGACTACTACTGGATTGTCTGTTTTACAATACTGACTATAACACTGCCAGCCCAGCTAACTGGAATGTTGTAAATAATCATATGTCATTTGTGAAAATTAGTATGATTCATATGCTTGTCTTACAAATGTAAGATAACTCTCTGTTATGTGGATATTACACTACTGGTGCAGAAGTGTGTGTTGAAAACCTGAGCTTTGGCTGGCTAAGATCTATCTCTATTCAACTGGACAAAAAAGAGAATTTAAGTACCTTTTTCTGCACTTTTTTCAAATATTACAGCATTTTAATTGATTCATTTGTGTTGCATTGAATATTAACTGAACTGGAAGTTTTGACTCTGTTTTTTCAGTTAGTGTTTGCTAGATTTTATTGCCTGTTAGAATTCCTACATAGACAGTAATTGCAGTTAGGGGTAGTCTCATTCATTGATATCCTGTTACTGCTTATTTAAGTGGTACATTTTGGAATATTTTCTGCTTAAAACCTGAGCTTTGGCCGGCTAAGATCTAGCTGTATTCAACTGGACGTATAAGAGAATTTAAGTACCTTTTGTCTGCACTTTTTTCAAATAATACAGCATTTTAATTGATTTATTTGTGTTGCATTGAATATTAACTGAACTGGAAGTTTTGACTCTGTTTTTTCAGTTAGTGTTTGCTAGATTTTATTGCCTGTTAGAATTCCTGCATAGACAGTAATTGCAGTCAGGGGTAGTCTCATTCATTGATATCCTGTTACTGCCTATTTAAGTGGTACATTTTGGAATATTTTCTGCATAAAACCTGAGCTTGAGCTGGCTAAGATCTAGCTGTATTCAACTGGACGTATAAGAGAATTAAAGTACCTTTTATCTGCACTTTTTTAAATAATACAGCATTTTAATTGACTTATTTGTGTTGCATTGAATATTAACTGAACTGGAAGTTTTGACTCTGTTTTTTCAGTTAGTGTTTGCTAGATTTTATTGCCTGTTAGAATTCCTGCATGGACAGTAATTGCAGGCGGGGGTAGTCTCATTCATTGATATCCTGTTACTGCCTGTTTAAGTGGTACATTTTGGAATATTTTCTGCATAAAACCTGAGCTTTAGCTGGCTAAGATCTAGCTGTATTCAACTGGAAATATAAGAAAATATAAGTGCCTTTTATCTGCACTTTTTTCAAAGAATACAGCATTTTAATTGATTTATTTGTGTTGCATTGAATATTAACTGAACTGGAAGTTTTGACTCTGTTTTTTCAGTTAGTGTTTGCTAGATTTTATTGCCTGTTATAATTTCTGCATAGACAGTAATTGCAGTTGGGGGTAGTCTCATTCATTGATATCATGTTACTGCCTATTTAAGTGGTACATTTTGGAATATTTTCTGCATAAAACCTGAGCTTTGGCCGGCTAAGATCTAGCTGTATTCAACTGGATGTATAAGAGAATTTAAGTACCTTTTATCTGCACTTTTTCAAATAATACAGCATTTTAATTGATTTATTTGTGTTGCATTGAGTATTAACTGAACTGGAAGTTTTGACTCTGTTTTTTTCAGTTAGTTCCCCACCCACCCTCCCTGGTTTTGTTTTGGTGTTAATCTTGATGGCTTTGAAAGTGACCGCCCCTCTTGTAAATTTGTTTTTGGATTCTCCTTCTGGGTCTATCTCATTTGCTCACTCAACTGAGTGCAGTGAGGTCATATTCTGATTTCAGGCACTCCTACTGTGTACAATGAGAGCATCTGGGAAAGAAAAAAAAATTTAAGCTTATTTGCTGCCTTTCCTGTAAGTGGTCTAGACTGTTTGTAGGCTTCTGAGCCCCCAAGCCCTTCTGTATTGGAGGGAAGCCTTCTAGCTTAATTTTGTTTCTTAGACCTAGCCAGATTTCTAGTTTCAGCACTCAAATCTGTTTCTTTGAACTCAGCACTTGTTCAGAACTTGTTGTAAGCACTAAATAAGCTGCAGATTACTACAGCACTCAACTTTCCTCACTTGTCTAGAGGAAAGCAGTTTTTAGTACTTAATAAATAATCACCTATCCAGGCATGTGTACGTGTCTGCTCCTGGTGATTTCTCCTGTCTACCTGATGAATCTGGGCATCTTGGGGCAATGCAGCAATTGCCTCATGTACACAGACAACCCTCTCCTCATACCATCCAACATTACAACCTGTGAGAGATGCACTTATATAAGCAAACTGGAAGCAAAGTTCTCTTCACCCAAGACTGGAATAGACAGTAAAGAGGAGAAGGTAAACACTTGCACCACACCACACTCATGACATAGTCCCTCAAAACCTACACCACCAAAGCACACACCTACATTCGTGGAGGCTCTCAATAAAAATCTGCCCAAGCATCAGGGTCCTCCAAAGCAGAAACGTAAGCAAACTCCACCCCCCCAACACAACCCAAATGACACATAGACCACAAACTCAGTGTGCCACTCAACCACTGCCTATAAGGCATAACGTACCCAACACTCTAGTCATAGGTGACTCTATAGTCAGGCACACTGATGTTCCACTCACCAGGCTAAACAAGGAGAAAGTTACTGTCGGCTGCCTGTCAGGTGCCAGGATCCACCACATAATGCACGCACTCAGTCACTCCACAACAAGTACAAATATGACACTGTCATTGTCCATGTTGGTGTGAATGACCTGAGACGTACCTCCCTGGACTACATGAAAAGAGATATGGAGGAGCTCTCCGATCTTGTAGCCCAGGCAGGTATAACCCTAGACCTGAGTAGCATCCTGCCTGTACAGAATGATACCACAGTACAAGGACAAAATGATTGACTTCAACAATTGGCTAAGCTTCTGGTGTCATTCTAAAGGGATCCAGTATTTGTCTGCCTGGGATGGCATGATCAACAGACCACGATGCTTTGCCAGAGAAAACCTGCACCTGTCACCCTTGGGATTTTGGATACTGGCTAAGGCTCTTGCCACCCCTATAGTGCCTTTTTTAGGCAAGGTTCAAATGACAAATTCACCACCGTAACAGGTACAAGCATGCAAAATCTGAGGGTAATGCTACTCAATGCTAGAAGTCTAAACCTCAAAATGCACTCACTCAAGGCACTCCTTAAAATAGAGAACATTGACATCTGTGCAGTGACAGAGACCTGGTTCAAAGCTCCAGAGAGTACCCCTGCATTAACAGGCTATAAGTCATACCACACCTTTCGGCCACCTAACCCGGAACAAAGCAATAAAAGTGGCGGCGTGTCCATATTCATTAAGGATATCCACACCTCCAGGCTAGTTAGTTGCACAGCATAATGCATCTGAGATTATCCAAGAGAACATCGACATCTGTGCAGTGACAGAGACCTGGTTCAAAGCTCCAGAGAGTACCCCTGCATTAACAGGCTATATGTCATACCACACCTTTCAGCCACCTAACCCGGAACAAAGCAATAAAAGTGGCGGTGTGTCCATATTCCTTAAGGATATCCACACCTCCAGGCTAGTTAGTTGCACAGCATAATGCATCTGAGATTATCCAAGAGCAACTAACTCTGGGCAAGACCGCAATCCAAATTATAGCTTGTTACAGACCCCTCACCATAGGTTCATAGGTGGGTAGAAGGCTATCTGCCCAAAGGCATTTATAAGCCTAGCCAGAAAGTGTTGGTTTTTGCCGCCCCCTTAAATTAATTCCCTGTGCCTCTGTCCAGCAGAGCCACAGAAGTGATCCCGAGGTAAACTTTCTGTTTCCCATCCACTCATCAAGGTTTCTTTTGAAGAGTGTTAGTGAGGAGCTCTGCCTAATGTAGATTGGGATCATGTTCCAAAGCATGGGAAGTCTCTAGGACAGAAATCTATCCCTCCAGCACATCCTATTTATTGTTTTAGTGAGGTTTAGCTACCTAGAGTGTGTGGCTCGAGGGGATAAGGTTTTCTTTAGGTGGAGCATGTCCATCAATTCTGGGTTGGACATGGCCTTGTATGTCAGGCAGAGATCACCTCTGAGTAGGCGGTATGCAACCGAGTACAACTGGAGTTTCTGCAGTCAAGCTGCATAGGGAATCTGTTTGAGGCCATTGATCCTCTTGGTGAGGTACTTCTGTGGTCTTTACAGCTGTTGCAGGTGTCTTGTAAGGTACATCCCAAATGGGGCGTTGTACTCTAAGACGGGTCTGATGAGTGATGAGTAGAGGGGCAAAATGACCTCTTTTGATCTGGATGTGAATCCTTTTGTGATTAGGTGGGCCACGTACACGGATTTTCTAACCTCTTTGCAATGTGATTATCAAAGGTAAGATTACTATCTACTTGGGTCCCCAGATCTCTTATTACGTCTTATGTATTTAGGGGACTACCACCTATGTGGTAGTTTGTGGGTATTTAGTTTTTTCCAAAGGGGATGACTATGCACTTTTTGTCATTTAGCTTGAGGCCATGATTTTGACACCAGGTATCCGTCTCAGTGAGACCCTTTTGGAAGATGTCTTTGTCAGCTGGAGAGTCAATTATAGCCCCTAGTTTGCAGTCATCTGCGAACTTGGTCAGCCATAGTCCTCCTGTGCTTGCCTGTGCCTCTGAGAAGTATATGCCAAACAGGAGGTGTCCTAGGACTAAGCCCTGGGGAATGCCACTTGTAACCAGTTTAGAGTCGTACCTAGCTTCCACAACTCTCACCATCTGGGTTCTGTCTGTGAGCCAGTTGGCAACCCATTTTGTGATGTAGGAGTTTATGTTCAGGCTGGTGAGCTTGTCTATAATACCAAAATGGGGAATGGTGTTGAAGTTCTTAGCGAGGTCTAGGTAGGCTGTGTGTACCACCTTTCCCTCATCTATAGCCTTGGTAACTGTCTCAAAGAAGTCCACGAGGTTTAGGAGGCATGATCTGCCCTTAACAAAGCAAAACTGGGTATGGTCCAGTGTTTGGAGGTTCCTAATGTTTCTGTTAATGAGTTCCACTATGATGCGTGCCATAGCCTTGCAGACCAAGCTAGTCAGGCTTACAGGGTGATAGTTCCCAGGGTCTGTTGTGGCTCCACCTTTGTGGAGCGGAATAACCGTTGCTGTGCACCACTCTATGGGTATGTAGCCTGTGGAGAGGCTGAGTTTGAACAGTGTGTTTAGGTGAGGGGTTAGTTCGTCTTTGAGCTCATGTAGGATGCAGCCTGGGACACCATCTGGTCCCATTGATGCTGTGTTTTTGGCT
The DNA here is from genome assembly GCF_019279795.1 of Protopterus annectens. Classification (NCBI taxonomy): domain Eukaryota; kingdom Metazoa; phylum Chordata; order Ceratodontiformes; family Protopteridae; genus Protopterus; species Protopterus annectens. The sequence continues at coordinate 1,878,049,926 of NC_056737.1, read as the reverse complement.
TTGAAGAGGGCTGTTTTAACCTGAGTGTCTGTGATTTCAGGGACTCTACATTCTTCTGGTATGGTTATGGGCCCTTTTGGGGGTGAAGTTTGAGCTGAACCTGTCTGCCTGGATGTTGGCGATATTGGTCAGTCCAGTGTATTTTCTGCCATTCTGCACTAACTGTGAGCAGATCTGAGCATTGCTACTTAGATTTTGACATAGCTAAAGAATGCCTTGTGGTTATCTTTGGAGTCCTTGGCAATTTTTCTTTCAAAGCTCGCCTTGGATGATTTTATGAGGGATCATAGTTTCTTGCTGATACTGATCAGGGATGTCTTCCCACCTTGAGATTTTACTCTTTTCTGTATTAGTTTCCTCCTTCTATTGTATAGCTTGTTTATGGCAGGAGTCCACCAGACTTGTTTGCTTTTTTTGGAGGAGTGAGTCTTGGTTTTGCTTGGGATGGCAAGATTCATGCATTCTTGTAGCTGCCCGTAGAATGCATTAGTAAAGGATTTTCCAACTTGGACAGTGTTATCCTTCAGCATGGAGGCTTTGAAACTTTCCACCTCGGTCTTGAGTAATGTGAAGTTTGTTTTTGAAAAGTTTTTCATGGTGCCCCAAGATTCCCACTCCTCATTTCTTGATACACTGGAAAGTATTAGGGTACAACCCAACAACCTAATTATGGGCGATTTCAACTACCCCACCATTAACTGGGAAAACTACTCATATACCAACTCTTTTGCTCAACGTTTTCTGGAATTCATAAATTCCAATGCCTTGGATCAACTTATTCACACCCCCACCAGGGGCAGCAATATCCTAGACCTGGTCATTACCAGCATGGGCAACCGGAGTTCCATACCAGAGGTCAATTCCTCATAGGTCAGAACCGACCACAAGCTAATCCCCCTAGAGATCCACATCCCGCCCCCACCCCCAATTAGGGAAACCACCATAAAAAACTTCTCCAAAGCCAACTTCATACTTCTTAAGACAAAAGTGGCAAACTTCATGCACCCATGCAGACAGACAATACAGGTACGACTGCTGAATTCTACACAAATGCACTTTATAAGCACTTACATGACTGCATGAATCATGCTATCCCTAATAGAACCAAGATGCTATCCTCCAGAAAAAGGAAGCCAATCTGGAGGTTCTCTGCCATAAACATATTCTACAACAGAAGAAAGAAACTGTTGCAAAAAAGAGTAAAATCCCATGACTGGAGGAACTCCCTGGTCAACCTCAGTAAGAAGCTGAGATCCCTCATAAAATTCTCCAAAGCTAGTTATGAAAACAAAATTGCCACTGTCTCTAAAGACAACCACAAAGCATTCTATAGCTATGTCAAGAATCTCAATGGCAACACTCAGATCTGCTCTGAGATACAGCACAATAGCACTAAATATACTGAACCAACTGATATTGCCATCATCCTGGCAGATAGGTTCAATCCTAACTTTACCCCCCTCTCACCCCTTAGAGGGCCCATCTCTATACCAGAAGAATGCAAAGTTCATGTAATCACGGCTGCATAGGTAAAAAACACACTCTCCAAATCCAAGAGCACAGACTCCATGGGACCTGACAATATCCCAGACTGTGTTCTACACAAACTACAGAATGAACTGGCACCCTACCTAAGTACCATGTTCAATCATAGCCTCACCTTAGGCTTTGTGCCCACTGAATTGCACACCGCGATAGTTATCCCACTCCACAAACGGGGAGCCAGAATGGACCCTGGGAACTACTGCCCTATTAGCCTGACAAACCTGGTCTGCAAGGGCATGGAACGTATCATCATGGAACTCATAAACATAGACCTTGATAATCTCCAAACTCTGGACCCTACCCAGTTTGGGTTTGTAAAAGGCAGATCATTTCTCCTAAACCTGATTGACTTCTTTGAAGCAGTCACCAAAGCCATAGATGAGGGTAAGGTGGTTCACACAGCTTATCTGGATCTCGCCAAGGCTTTCGACACCATCCCCCACTCTGGAATTATAGATAATCTCACTAAACTAGGTATAAATCCCTATGTCACAAGATGGGTTGCCAACTGGCTCAAGGACAGAACCCACACTGTGAAAATTGCAGACTCCATATCCGACTTCAGACCAGTGAAAAGTGGAGTACCACAGGGTTCAGTCCTGGGTCCTCTTCTGTTTGGTATCTACTTCTCTGAAGTACAGGCTAACACAGAAGGTCTTTGGCTAACAAAGTTTGCAGATGATTGCAATTTAGGAGCCATAATCGAAACTCCTAAAGAAGTGGACATACTACAAAAGGGCCTCACTGAGACAGATGCTTGGTGTCAAAGCCATGGACTGAAGCTCAATGCCAAAAAGTGTATTGTCATCCCCTTTGGTAAAACCTTTGTACCCATGGACTACCACATAAGTGGTAGTCTACTTAATGCCAAAAGTGTGATAAGAGACCTTGGGACACAGGTGGACAGTAGTCTCTCCTTTGATAATCACATTGCCACAGTGGTCAGGAAATCCTTCTACATGGCTCACCTCATCACAAAAGGTTTCTCATCCAGAAATAAAAAGGTCTTTGTTCCCCTCTACTCATCACTCATTAGACCCATTATAGAGTACAACGCCCCTTTTGGTATGTACCTCACAAGACATCTACAACGACTGGAAAGGCCAAAGAAATTCCTCACAAAGAGGATTACTGGCCTCAAACAGATGCCCTATGCAGACCGTCTCAAAAAACTCCAGCTTTACTCCGTCGCATACTGCCTACTCAGAGGTGATCACTGCCTAACATACAAAGCTATGTCAAACCCAGAGCTGCTGGACATGCTCCACTTAAAGAAATCCCAATCCCTCCAAGCTACATGCTCTAGGGACCTAAACCTTGTCACAACAATAAACAGAACATGCTGGAGGGATAGATTCCTGTCCCAGAGACTTCCCATACTCTGGAACAGAATACCTATCTATGTCAAACTGAGCTCCTCATTAGCACACTTCAAGAAAAATCTTGATGATTGGATGGGAAATAAGAAATTCACCTCAGGGATCACTTCTGTGGCTCTGCTCAACAGGGGCACAGGAAAATAATTTTCTTGGGTGGCAAAGCCAGGGTACTTTTTGGCTAGGCTTATATAGGCCCTAGGGCTAATAGCCTAGTACATACCTATGAACCTATGAACTGTATGTTATGTACTGAGTTAATACCTCTCAACTGTCCAGATTTTTGCAGAATGTCCACATTTTTGCCTCATATTTTTAATCAATTTCTCTTACATTTGTGTTTTTTCTGGCAAATCACTGGCAAATCATTAAAGACTGAAGTCATAAAATAATAGCACACATTTGAATGTCAGATATCATATCCTTCAGAAAAGTCATACGAATGCACAACCTGTTATTCTATCAACTTTCTAAGTTTGTAAGAGCAATATTTAAAAGGTGGCACTATATTGGGTCCTTTGTCACCCCTTTATTTGTGCCTTCGTCCAGATGTCTTGCTCTAAGAGGTTGACAGGTATGACTGAGCTTCAAGAATGTAACGACAGTATACCATACTGGAAAAGAACAGAAATGCATATAAACTTTTACCTGTGCAAATGTATTTATTAATATTAGAAGCTAGAAGCCTTGAACATAGAGAGATAACTTGCAAAACTTCAAGAAAATAAGCTGTACTTGTCTTACAAATGTGTTATCTCAGTTTCAGTGCAGCAAGCAGACATAAATGTCTAACTACCTTTTAGTCTGGGCAGAAGGGGCCATAGCTAGTAAACCTGTGCTAGCCTTTCCCAGGTGTGTGTGTGTGTGTGTGTGTGTGTGTGTGTGTGTGTGTGTGTGTGTGTGTGTGTGTGTGTGTACGTGTGTGTGTGTGTGTGTGTGTGTGTGTGTGTGTGTGTGTGTGTGTGTGTGTGTGTGTTTGACTTATAAATCAAATCTCAAAGTGTGGGTGTCAGCTACTTGGGCAGGGACACAAATCACTGGTTGCATAGAGAGGGTGATGGAGGTTTTGGCTTGTCCGCTCTGCTGAGATGTTAACCGTATAGCTGTGCTAGTGGGAAGTCTTACTGGGGATCTGGAGAGAGAGGGAGAAATGTGCCCAGACTGACTGTGATCTCTTTGTGCTCTGAAGGGTAATTGGAATTTACTGTGTGTGTACTTGTCATCCTCCCATTGCATTCGTCCCTCACTGTTGCTAGTGGTTAGGATTGAGGCTCCTTGATTTCTGGGCCAGTGCAGGGATATCACACTGACAGTACGTACTGGTCATACAGCTGGCAAATCACATCATGTACTGTCATTGAGCCCTCTCAGTCTGCCAATGTCATACAGGATTATTTCATGGATTGTCCAGGTCTCCTTGACCATTCCTGATGTACTCTTGCTAGGTCACTGTGTACTCCACACCTGTATCTGATTGCCTGACACCTATGGCTAGCATACCTGGTGGGCCCCGGCAGCAGGACAGCAGGTTATAGGTACTAGTAGTGGGTGGTATTCTGTATCTGGCTCAGCAGCAGTGCGGGTTTGAATGCAGAGATTAACAAAGGAGAGTAGTAGTGCTGAAATAGAATGCATCCTCAAGTCTTGGTGAGTTCCATTTTCACAAACCTCACAAAGCCGATACTGATATATAGACTGTATTTATATAGCATATACCATGTATAGAAGTAAGTCAAAAGCAAAAAAAGATAGCTGGGTGCACATGACCCAGGATAAAAAAGTGCCAAATCCTGATAGGCACACTGATGCCAGGACTGGAAAAGATGACAGTGTAGAATCCTCAAAACATGAAAACAGTACTACAATGGGGCTAGGCCAGGCCCAGGGGAAGATGGCCCCCCTGTTGTAGAAGGAAGTAGTAGTCCACAAAAATCACAAAAACTGACAGGCCAAAGAAGAGCCATAAAGATGATAAAGTGGACTACTGAGGATAAGAAAGAAATTATGTATTGTTACTACTATGTAAAAATCCCAGAATTTCCAGACACAAGATATACAAAATGGTTAAGAGAGAAATTAGAGGAAAGAAAAATACTTCCACAAGAAAAATTGTCAGAAGCTTTAAATGATAATTTGTGTTCATTAATACAACAGATTTGTGAAAAACAGTATATAGATCAAGAAACCTTGATCTGTTTGGAAAAAGAAGCATCTAAGTAAGAGCAAAAATATAAACAACAAAACCAAGAGATATTTGAAAAGTATAAAAAAGAAATATGGACATGGGAAAGAAAGAGAGATTTGATATGGTGCAATACTTATGCAAAGGAGAAAGCCAAATTAATCAATGTAAAGAAAGTAGCCCCAAAGATATTTTAAGAAAACAACAGGCAAACACATCCAGATATGGGAAATTTCACAATAAAAAAATAATATCACAAATATGGAATGTACAAAAGAAGATCAGTAAAGTAGAAGTTAAAAAATAGAAGTTAAAGTTATGGAGTGCCTGCAAAGTGAAGGAGTTGATATAGAAGGTCTAACACAGGTTACATCACAATAGGATGGAGTGAGTCCCCAAAGAAGGGAGAAATAGAAAGATCAGGAAATATATGAAGAAGAAATATGGACATGGGAAAGAAAAATAGATTTACTAGGGTTTAATGTTTATGCAAAGTAGAAAGCAAAAGTGACCAATACAAAAAGGGCAGCACCAAAGATATTTGAAGAGAAATACAAACAAAGGAATCCAGACATGGAAAACTTTACAATACAAAAAAAAATAAGAAGACAAAGAGGAAAATTAGAAAAGGAGATCAGTAATGGAGAAGTTAAAGAAATAGAAATTGAGGTTATAGAGTACCTGTGAAGTGAAGGATTCAGTGTAGAAAATCTAATTCAGAAAGCAGCACAACAGTAGAGCACAATGGATATCCAAATTAAGGGGAATCCAGTGGAACAGGAAGCAATTGGTCAGGTGCTATATGAAGATAATTTGGAGCCTTCCACAGGAAACCAGTATAAATGTTCAGCTGAAGCTAGACAGCAAGGGAAGGAGCAGGAAACTGTGGAAACTCTGATGCAGTCAATGTTGAGGAGTGATATGCCAATGAGTTTCCATATGATAGAGCAATGGATAACACAGGATGAAATTGATAAGTCTGTGTCACCAGAAGATGCTATAGAACATTCTATAGAATGCCCTCAGGAACTGGAAAACAAGGGATGTGCCCTCAGTTTGGAAGAAAATTAGCTAAAAAAGAATTGCTTGATTTAATAGACATGGACAGATATATCAAGATCAATGAAAGAAATAGACTGCAGAAGGTTAATAAAACCCAAAAAGTCAGCAGTCTGATAAAACAAATGAACACTGTAATTAGGACTGTTCATAGAGATCCATTTGATGTAACAGAAGTCAACAGGATATATTACTGTGCAGCTAAATTAATAACTGATAAAGTTCTACCACAAGGCCACATGGTAGTGAGGGAAAGGAAGGGGAGAAATTGAATACCATCATGGAAATATTGACTAGAAAAAAAATATAAAGCAAATAAGACAAGAAGTGTCTCTATTAGAAGACTACAGAAGAGGGAATAGGTCAACAAAAATACAAATAAAGATAGATGTGATAAAAGGACTGCACAATATTAGTAAAGATCAGGATCTATCATACACTATCACAAATAACAAACTAAAAATTTCAGCATAGGCAGAAAGACGTAGAAGATACTAAGATAACCATAAAAGAAGAGTGCAAAATTAGCAATTTATTGATGACCCAAAAAGGTTTTATAGAGAACTGGGAAATAAAGTAAAAGAAATTGAAAGACTGCCAAAAAAGAAGAAATAGGTACATTTTGGAGAAGTATCTATGAAGGTCCTGTGGAGCAAACAAAGATGCTAAATGGGTAGAAGAAGTAAAGGAAAGAATAAGAAGTTTAACAGTACAGGATATGAAATGGAATGAAGTAACAGCTAGAGAGATTGAAACAAAGTTAAGAAAAGCTTCTAAATGGAAAACCCCAGGCCCAGATGCAGTACCTAACTTCTGGTTAAAAATATTAACATCTTTGCTTGAAGATTTTGACATGATTAAGAACTATCTATATGCGCACCCAGAACAGGCACCAACCTGGCTAACAACAGGAAAACTATACTCCTACTTAAGACTGAGCCTTCAATCTAATCTAAAAATTATAGACCAATAACTTGCCTTCCAGGGACATATAAACTATACATGGGAATTGATGCTGACAAAGTCTATAGTCATTTAGAAGAAAATTCAATTATGGCAGCTGAACAAAAGGGCAATAAAAGAAAGTTATATGAAACAAAGGATTATTTGTTGTTAAATAAAGTCATAGTGGAGAACTGTAAAAAGGGGAAGAATATAGGTATGGCATGGATTGACTACAAAAAGCATTTGATAGTATCCCTCATTCATGGATAAGAGTGCTTAAAAATGTATAAGATAAACGCCACACTGAATGACTACATTACAGTGACTATGAAAAAGTGACAGACCCCTTTGCAATTAAGCCATGATAAAGAACACATTGTTATCGCAGGGATAAAAATTCAAAGTGGGATATTCCAGCGTGACTCTCTGTCACTGTTACTAATCTGCCTTGCCCTTAATCCATTAAACTGTTTACTCAGCAGCTTAGGCCATGGTTATAATCTGGCACTGAGAAAAAAAACAAAGTATAAAGACTTCTCACCTTCTCTTTGTCAATGATTTAAAACTGTATAGCTCATCAGATGAGGAACTGAAAGCACAACTGCAAGTTGTCAAAACTTTTGTAGATGATATAAGAATGTCATTTAATCTTGATAAATGTGCAAAAGCAACCTTTAAAGCAGGAAAACTGCAACTCCAGGAAAACACCAGTTTGGGACAAGAATGTGATATAAAAGAACTTGAGCAAGAAGTATTGTCTAAATATTTGGGAACTGATGAAGGATCAACAATACAACATGAACAAATGCAAATAAAACTTAGTAAGGAATACTTCAGAAGACTTAAATTAATCCTGAAAACAGCACTGACATCTAGGAACAAAATCCAAGCTATAAACCAATTTGCTCTTCCTGTCCTAACTTACGGTTTTGGAGTGTTTGACTGATTAGATATTAAAACAAGAAGGATGCTTCGTGCTCACCAAATGATTTATAAAAATCAGTGTATACCAAGATTATATATTCCCCATTCTGAAGGAGGGATGGGCCTCCTTGAAATTGATTATATGTACAGATCTGCAATTGTGGGATTCCACACATAGGTATATAGGTGTGTACTAGGCTAATGGCCCTAGGGACTTTACAAGCCTAGCCCATAGGAATGCCCTGGCATCATGCTGCCTGACATTAGTTTCCAGTGCCTCTATCAAGCAAAGCCACTAAAGTGATTCCTGGGGTGAATTTTCTATTTCCCACCCACTCATCAAGATTTCTCTTGAAGAGGGCCAGTGAAGTCCTCTGGTTGATTTGTATTGGAAGCCCATTCCAGAGCATGGGCAGTCTCTGTGTTATGAACCTATCCCTCCAGCATGTTCTGTTGATTGAGGTAATGAGGTTGAGGTCTCTGGAGCATGTGGTATGGAGGGATTGGGATTTTTTTAGATGTAGCATATCTAACAGGGTTGGGTCAGACATAGCTTTGTAAGTCAAGCAGAGATAGCCTCTATGTAGGTGATATGAGATAGGAAGTAGCTGGAGTTTTTTGAGTCTGTCAGTATAGGACGTGTTTAAGGCCCAGTATCCTCTTTTTGAGGTATGTTTGTGGTCTCACCAGTTGCAGCTGTCTGGTGAGGTACATGCCAAATGGAGTATTGTACTCAATCATTGGTTTTATGAGGAAGGAGAAGATTTTCTGACCACAGTGGCTATGTAGTGGTCAAAGGAGAGGTTGCTATCAACCTGTGTTCCCAGATCTCCTATAACACCTTCAGTGTTCAGTGGACTGCCATCAATGTGGTAATTATTGGGAACAGAGTTTTTTTTCCAAATGGGATGACAATGCATTTTCTGGCATTGAATATATAGCCATGGTTTTGACACCAGTTGTTGCTCTTGGTGAGGCCTTTTTGTAGGATGTCTACATCACTTGGGGAGTTAATAATGGCTCCCAGCTTGCAATCATCTGTAAACTTGGTCAGCCAGAGGCCCTTCATGTTGGCTTGAACTTCAGAGAAGTAGATGCCAAATAGGAGAGGACCCAGGACCGATCTCGGTGGGACTTCACTCATGACTGGCCAGCAGTCTGACTTGGAGTCTGCTACTTTCACTCTGTGGGTTCTATCTATGAGCCATTTTGTCACCCACCTAGTGATATAGGGGTTGATGTCTAGTTTATTAAGTCTATCTATGATTCCAGAGTGGGGAATGGTATCAAAGGCCTTGGCCAGATCAAGGTAGGCTGTATGGACTAACATGCCTTCATCGACAGTTCTGATGACTGACTTGAAGAACTTGACCTGGTTGAGCAGGCATGATCAGCCCTTCACAAAGCCAAATTGGGTGGGATCCAGAGTTTGGAGATTCCCTATATACTTATTTGTCAGGTCCATGATGATTCGCTCCATAGCCCTTACATATCAGACTCGTCAGGCTAATGGGTATGTAGTCACTCCCCCTTTATGGAGAGGGATGACTGAGGCAGAGAGCCATTCAGTAAGGACAAAGCCTGAGGTGAGGCTGTGATTAAACAGGGCACATAGGATTGGTGCCAGTTCATTTTGTAGTTCATGTAGAACCCAGCCAGGGATATTGCTGGGTCCCATGGATGCTGCATTCTTGGCCATGGACAGTGCAGTTTTAACCTGCGCAGAAGTAATATTGGGTTCCTGGCATTATTTTGGTATTGTGATTGGTCCTTTAAGGGGGGAGAGAGGGGTAAAGTTGACACAACCTATCATCCAGTATTTTGGCAATATCTCTTGGCTCGGTATAAGAGGTACCGTTGTGCAGTAGCTCATTGAAAACCTGGGTATTGCCATGGAGATTCTTGACATAACCATAGAAGACCTTGTGATTATCTTTATTATCTGCTGCAATTTTATTTTTCTTGCTAGATTTAGAGGATTTGATGAGGGATCTCAACTTTTTGTTGAGGCTAATAAGGGAGTTTTTCCAGTCTTGGGACTTCACCTTTTTCTGCAACAGTTTATTTTTCTTGTTGTAAAGTTTGTTTATTGCAGAGGACCACCAGCTTGGCTTGCTTTTTTTGGAGGAGAGCATCTTAGTTCTGTTTGGTATGGCCAGTTCCATGCATTTGTGTATGTGTTTGTACAATGCATTGTGTAAGATTCAGTAGTCATGCACCCATTCATCTGCATAGGTGTCATGAAGTTAGCCACCTCTGTTTTTAGGAGTCCAAAGTTAGCTTTGGAGAAGTTTTTCACGGTGGTTACCTTTGCGGGGAGTGTGGGTGGGATATGGATATCCATGGTGATTAACTTGTGTTCAGATCTAACCAGGGAGGAGTTGACTGCTCGTGTAGAGCAATGGTCACCCATGTTAGTGATAACCAAGCCAAGGGTGTTGCTCCCTGTAGTAGGGATAAGAATGAGCTGGTACATGGCATTGGAATTAATGAATTCCAGGAAACGTTGGGCAAGTGTATTGGTACAGGAGTAGTTTTCCCAGTTAATGGAGGGGTAGTTGAGGTCACCCAGTATGAGGGTGTTGTATAGGACGTTAACATTTTCCAGGCTACTTAGGAACATGGAGTGTGAGTCTTGGGACATGGTTGGGGACCTATAGCAGGCTACGACCTGAATTGCTGTCTTACCCAATGTTAGTTGTACCTGAAGTATCTCTGTTATATTATGTTGGGATACCAGTCTGGAGGTGTGCATATCCTTTATGAATATGGAGACACCACTGCCTTTGAAGCTTTGGTCTGAGTTTTGGGGCCAAAAGGTGTGGAATGAATTATAGCCTGGTATTGTAGGGGTGCTTTCTGCTGCTTTGAACCAGGTCTCTGTTGTAGTACAAACGTCAATGTTCTCCATTTTAAGGAGTGCATTGAGCGAGTGCATCTTGAGATTTAGACTTCTAGCACTGAGCAGCATTTATTTATAGCAGCTATGGTGGTAATTTGGTCCTTGGAACACCACCTAAAAAAGGCACAATAGGGGTGGCAAGAGCCTTGGCCAGTAGACAGAATCCCAGGGGTGACAGGTCTGCTGACCTCACAAGACCCAACATAGTGAAAGTTTTGAAACATGAGGAAAATAAATCTAAGATGACTTCTTTGCTTAATCTAACAGAAGCTTATTGGCATAAATCAGAAATGGAAATCAAGCCAGAAGTAGATAAAAATCAGGCAGCAACTGAATGTGCTAAAAAAAAAACAAAAGAAAAAGTATAAGGTGAAGGATCAGATGAAAAGGCAAGAAATGTGGAAAAAGTTTAAATATAGTTGCAAGTATAGAAAACTTCTGGTAGAACCTCATGTTGATGAGGAACAAACACAGGAATGGTTAAGGAGAGGCAAATTCAAACCAAGAGATGAAAGGTTAATATTGGTGGCCCAAGATAGTGGGCTCCATACACATTGGTTTATAAAGTGCATACTAATGGTGGAAGGACTGTTTACTGAAAGGCATAATAATGTGGAGAGACTTTTGCACTGGGGATTATGCAAGCATTATGTTATAGAAGTGACCGAAAAACACTGGAAGCATAAACCACAAAGCATCACAGAAAATGAAGTCTACATCACATGGGATCATCAGTTATCAAAAGTACAAAAGATAGATGCTAGAAAACCAGATATAGTGATCCAAGAAAAGAAGACAAGAGTAGCATTGATCATTGAAATCGCCACACCGAGTGACTACAGTGTCTTGTGTACAGAGGGAGACACAAACTCATAAAACATCAGAATCTGCAGGCAGAAATGAGAGCAATGTGGAAGAAAAATACACAGACAGTTCCAATAGTAGTAGGAGCAATGGGTCTTATAAAAAATAATTTATAATTGTATTTAGATATGTCACCAATACATTTAACTCCATACAAACTGCAGAAGGAGTAATTTCCGGGCACATAGCAGCTGCTGCAAAGAGCACTACTGGCTGACATCAAAGATTGAAACAATACTAATTTCATGAACTTTAATCATAATTTGACTTTGGAATCAGGTCCATTGCCATCATGGTATTAGAAACCCAAAAGACTTGTCATGTCACAAGACTTGACATGTTACAGACACATTCCCCAAACTCTGTGGACAACCATCATGTATTGTCGAACTGGTGTGTGGAAATACACATTTGTCTGGCAGGTGGGGGTCTACATCTATCAGGCAAATGTACACATTCCACAAAAATCTGGGTACTGCAGATGTCAGACACCTATGATGAGGTCACCCTACACCACATATGCATTGCTCTCTGTTATTGTGTACCTCAAATGTTCCTGGAATGTCCACATGCACCTGTAGTAGCAGTCACCTATTTGTCATATGTAGGCTGAATGACATAGTACTGTAATGTTGCCCATTGGGAACACCCAGCAGTCAATGACAGTAATGTGTGTGGACACATAACAACACAGTCTTTCTCAGCACTCAGATAATTTCTGGTATTCCTAGTACCATATGAGGTTACTAGGCTATATGCCTAGGCCACATGTTAGCCCATGTGTATGCAACACAGCAGCTGATTTCCCCATCCAACAGGGACACAGGTGGTATCCCAAGGGTGTATGCGTTGTTAACCTTCTAGCTGTCCAGGTTATACCTTCAAAGGTGTGGACAGCGTGCTCATTCCAACACAGGGTGGGTGTGTTGGACACATATGTGAGCTGCCAGCAAGGCCAGTCCAGGTGACTCACCAGGTTGAGGGTGCATGTGTGTGTGTGTGTGTGTGTGTGTGTGTGTGTGTGTGTGTGTGTGTGTGTGTGTGTGTGTGTGTGTGTGTTAACATAGTGGAGCATGAATTGCATTCATGACGCACTCCCAGCAATGTGGAGTTCATGATTGCCTTGCATGCCACAGTGAGGTCACTCCTAAGGAGTATGTATGAAAGCAGGTAGAGAGTTGGCCTTATAGCCTATAGATGTATGGTAGATGTTTGATGGCCTGGTATTCCCTTTTGGGGAACCTCTGTGATGTCCCCTGCTGCTGTATGTGCTGTGTGATGTGAATGATGAATAGAGACTTATGCACATTAATGGTCCTCATTGGGGGGAACATGAAAAATCAGGATCAGGGGGACAATGCATGCCGTAATGCCAGTATGCTGCCAATACCCACACACATACTGTGCTGATAGATGGCAGGGGTATGATGTGGGTGTTAGCAGTGGATAGTGCTGGCAAAAGTGGATGTGCAGTGTCTGTACATAATGATGGCCAATGTGTGCAGTCCTGTGATGTGTTCACCTGTTCATGTCTTTCAGTCGGGATGTACAGAAGACGGAACCCACCATTCTCAGAAGCTGAGACTGCTGCAATCATTGACACCCTCAGATTCCATCACCGGATACTGTGTGGAAGGCGATGGCAAAACCTACAAGAATGCACTGCCCTGTGGGCAGAACTGGTAGCAACAGTCAATAATGTGGGCCAACAGAACAGGAGTTATGAACAGGTCTGACACCATGTCACAGACTTCATACAGAATGCACAGCAAAGGGCTGCAGCTGTGCCAGGGACTGTGCTGGCAGAGGTGGAGGGCCTGCTACTCAAGCATCACTCTCAGCCACTGAGGAGTTCCTTGGAAACCTTGGTTCAACCACCGCCTCCCAGGATACCATGACTACAAATGTCATGGAGGTGGGTGGCACAGATTCCACAGTAGAGGAGCATCCAGGTAAGGCCCCAGTGGGCATCTCTTTAATACTGCAGCATTCATAGTGGCAGCCTTTGCATACCTGGACACATATGCCATGTCAATCTGCATTTGTGGGTGGAGTTTTGTAATGCACATGTGCACACATATTGTGAATGTCAGCAATTTGTGTAGTATCACAGCTTGTAGTGTACATGTACATACATGCACATATTATCCTGTACCAATGCCACATGTGTGTGTACTGACAATACCTCCCCCCACAACTAAATAGGTACCTCTGATGTTGCTGGGAAACATCAACCTGAAGCTGGTGAGTGTGGAACTGTCATGTTGTGGCTCACCAATACCCTAGGCATGTTAAGGGCAGCCAGTTTTCATGAAGACAACTGTTAAGCTTAGCCATGTTTCAATATGTGCATCTTCACTTGTGGTGGGATTCACTGCAGTGCATCACATTGGTCATCAGAGGAGCTTATTTGCAGGAGCTGTAACATATTGGCACATACTTTTACATAGGTGTAGCCAATGTGCTATACAGTGGTATATTAGTATTGTGTACACTGGTGCACTGTGTGTTAGGTAAAGTCCATCATATACTTTTCACGTATCACACAGGTGTATAGTAGTAGCAGCATTAACTGGACATTACTGTACTGTATGTTGTTGAGGGCCTGTCCAGAGTGCATCTTTTGTGGTCTGATTGTGTGTTGTGCATGGTATCAGTCAGAAGGTGTGGTCTGTATAATGCCTTTGTGGCAACTTGTGTGTGTGTGTGTGTGTGTGTGTGTGTGTGTGTGTGTGTGTGTGTTTGTGTGTGTGTGTGTGTGTGTATGTGTGTGTGTGTGTGTGTGTGTGTGTGTGTGTGTGTGTGTGTGTGTGTGTGTGTGTGTGTGTGTGTGTGTGTGTGTGTGTGTGTGTGTGTGTGTGTGTGTGTGTGCGTGTGTGTGTGCGGATCAGCAAACATTATAGTGCAGGAAGTAATTTGCATATGTTGTCTTCCCCTCACAGGTGAACATGGGGGTTGGGGTCTCTCCCCCTCACAACCTGATGTCAGTGCCTCATCGGACTCTGATGATGATGGTTGCTGTAATGAGACACAGGTGGTGTTGCTGCTGGCTGAATCTGTACCACTCTTTGACATCCCACCTCCACCCACAATGCCCTTGCACACGGTCAGTATGCCCACACATACCCATTTCCCAGCAGTCACAGATAATGGACAGTCAGAGGGTGGTGACATCAAACAGGGTAGTGTGGCAACTATGGCATCTGTGACTGTAGACACTAGCCATAGCCAGAGAGCTGGCAAGGTCCCACACAGGCAGATTGACAGGGATGCTCAAAGGAGGACTGCTGCCTATTCTGCCCCTGTCAAAGGTGTCACAGTATGTGCCACCCGACGCATAGTTCGGTCCATCATTGAGGCAGAAGCTCATTGTGAATGGTGCACCAAATGGATGCTCAAGGTTATGGCTGCAACACTTCCTGCCATGCATGACACCCTCCATGGCATTGGTGATGCCGTACATCATTTTGCTGATGGCATAGATAGTCGGTGGGGTGAGACATTGTCAGTCCTTAACTGAGCAATGCCTGTGATTGAACATATGATGGGAGTAGGATGTCTGACACATTTACGTAGGTCAGCAACATCAGCTGAAAGCCCACGTGGCCATGCACATTCACACTCCTGTAGTGACAGTACCACCAGCACAACCAAAGGTAGGGTGCTGTCCACATCACAACATATCAGCCCATGGCCATGTGTTCCTGGCTATTCCTGTGAGGGACACAGACTCAGCAGACAGTAGTCACCATGGGAAAATAGTACTGCATCTGGCCTTGGGCATGGTGGTGCCAGTGAAACTCCTAGCAGAACCAGTTCCTGTGTCCATGGCTGGAGATGGTGAACTGTACATCCTGCCATGTATGGTCCATGGCTGTCCAACATATCCTCATGTAGGGCTAGCACATGGCTTAACTGTGTGCATACACACACTCACACATCACTATCACATGCAGGTCACCACCTGACACACATAGCTCCTCTCCATGGGCCAGCTGAACACCACCCCTTCAGACACACACACATGATGTCAACTGTATGGCCCAGCCTAGGCCTTTGGCCACCCCACACCACACCCTGTGCATGTGATGACACCTGTGCCACATCCCTGTTATCCATACCATCAATACAGGGACATGCTAATATGTGGCCGATGCACAGGGTGACTATAGTACATATAATGTCAGTGTGTAGTGTACTACTGTTATGCCATGTAAGGTGCTGTCTGCTGGCAATTGTCATGGGTACACATCGAAGTGTATGTGCCTTTGTGCCATGATGCTTTATTGCTGTTAGTACTGCTGACTGACTGTTGTCTCACAGACCTTATTCTGTTTCTGTTCCAGTTGTCTGTGTGTGTACATACTAGGGAGCTGCTGCCATCATCAAAGTCAAATATGGCAGAGTGGAAACACAGAGACCTTTTCAATGCCTAGATATGGCTGTATATGTGCATGTTTACCTAGATGCGTATGTGTGCAACAGTGTGTGAGGGACAATGGGGGCAGACAGTATAACCTTGCATGCATATCCCTTGACACAACCAGCTAGCCTTCATACATGTCACTAGGGTGTTCCGTAGGATCACAGGTTCATAGATACAGAGGAGGTTACTAGAGTACTGGCCCTGGGTCCCTTACAAGCCTAGCCATTACTTTACCCCCAACAAAATCATCATCAGCACCTGTTGCCCCTGACATTTCTGGACACAGGTTGATCCCCAGGGACAAAAGTAGCATTGATCATTGAAATTGCCACATCTAGTGACTTCAGTGTCTTGCATACAGCGAGACATAAAGTCATAAACTACCTGGATCTGCAGGCAGAAATGAGAGCCATGTGGAAAAAGATACCCAGACCTTTCCAATAGTAGTAGGTCTTATAAAAAAGAATTTAAAATCATATTTAGATATGTTACCAATTCATGCAACACCATATGAATTGCAGAAGGAGTCATTACTGGGCACTTTGCAGTTTCTGCAAAGAGCTCTTTTGGCTAACATCAAAGGGTGAAACAATACTAATTTCATGAAATGTAATCGTACTTTGACTTAGGAATGGGGTCTAATCCTGTCATGGTATTAGAAACTCAAAAGACTTGGAGAAATAAAAAATGACAGATGTTGTTTTTACAATCCACTCAACCTTGATGCACTTGATGAGGGTATGCATGGTACTGTGTTTGGCATGTTTGGGGAGTGTAGTCCTGACACAGGACAGCCTCTGGGAGCCAAACCTAACTCTCCAGAATGTGTTTTTGCCATCTCATATGCAATGCAGGCCTCTCATGCCTGTAATGCGCAGAGTTATACTCTTGTATATGGGGCAGCTGTTGAAGGGGCTAAGCACAACATTGCTATCTGAGCATGCCACAGACACCTGTGGACAATCTGACCAATAACCAGTGGGGCAGTACTGATTACAGGCTGTCTGCATGTGATAAGTGTTGAGGGCCATGGCTGACCTTTGTGGGTGTTAACATAGCCTTTAAAGTTTCTGCAGATGTCTAGATAGGTACATAGCAGAACAACCATGCTGCTATTGTATTGTTGTGCTGACTGAGGATTATTCAGAGGTAATGTCCACCATTTGTCTGGATACAGTCCCTTTACTTATGTGGTGAACCACATACAAGCATTTTCTGACCACTGCCACTACTTGTTGCCTGAATGCAACATTGTTGGCATCCTGAGTACAGAGGTCTCTCATCACAGTCTGTCTGTTTATGGGGTTGGTGCTGATGTGGAAAATATTGTGGCCATGTCCTTGCTGTATGGTGTGCTGACACTGTTGTCTGCATTCAGACTGAAGCCAAGACCTTGGCACCATTACATGCCCACTTTATGGCCCATTGCAGTGTGTTAACAGCAGTTTGTGGCTCAGTAACAGACTGTACAATACATACAGTTGACACAGCCTTAGGCAGTACCTACATGTGTGGGTGGTGGCAGTTAGAATTCATGCCTATATTCATGTGGGTCATTGGGGGCAGCAGGTAGTTACAGGGCTTTCACATGTCTACATATTGTACACACATAGGTGACACAGATTGTTGTTGCCACCTTATCAAATGTGGACTGTGGGACATGTCGTGTAGTAACATGACAGTTGGCAGGACATACCACACCCATGGCAAGTGCAACACAGAGGACTTCCTTTGGTGTGCTACTATGACACCTTCTTTGTATGACATGACCTTAGCTTACACTATTTGCTATAACATTAAGGTGCTTCTGATGTGCAATAACTGCTCTATGCAATTAGTCAACAACTTTATGAAATGTTTGTTGTCCTACACTCTTGAGACCTCTGTATTGTTTCAGTTGTCATCACAGTACATATGGTGGTCATACCTCTGGCCTCTATATATGTCTGCATAATGCCTTGATGTCTGCCACATTTTTTTTTCCATTTGTCATAACATTGTGGTTTTCTGGCAAATTGATGGAAAATCATGACAGACTAACATTACAGATTACTGATGGATATTGTCATGTCACAGCACATACCCTTTAGAAAGTGCATGCAAATGCACAACCTGTTCTGGTAACTACTTTCCATGCGTGTCAAAGCAATATGTGAAGGTTTTTCTCAATGTCTGGCCTTTGCTCCATTTTTCTGTATGGCTTTAATGAGATGTCTTTCTTTGAGGGGTTGAGAGGTATACTGGTGGCCATAACACAGACTGCTGCAAGGGGATACACACACACACACACACACACACACACACACACACACACACACACACACACACACACACACACACACACACACACACACACACACACACACACACACACACACACACACACACACACACACACACACACACACACACACACACACACACACACACACACACACACACACACACACACACACACACACACACACACAGCTGCATGAGGACAGGCATTGAAACACACATGAATATAGAGTTCACACTTTTCCAATTAGAACACTTACCTATCTTGCTATGTACAATATAGACTGACATGATTATTACCTGCGCCACAGTGCCTTTATGTTAGAAAATGTGCAACTGTGCTTCTAAGGTGATTGATATCTGTAAGGGCCCTGCCTAGGCTGGCAATGGGGGAGTTAGCAATTGTATGTACTATACTGCTATGTACATATTGCATGTGCCACCGAGATTATATGCCAGGGACATAACTCACAACTGCTTACACCAATTAATCTTGGGAATGCCTTCATGAATGCTGGTATAAACCACCCAAAATAGTGACTGCTCTCACATATTGCTCTTACAAACCTAGACAAGTGATAGAGTAACAGCTTTTGCATCAGCATGATGTTTCAGATGGGTATGATGTCTGAAGCTGACATGTCTGTCATTATGGCAACTGTCACATATTTGCCAATGATTTGTCATAATACCCCATTGTTATGAGACATGGACCACATATATATTGCAAACATCTGGACATTCTGCATACCTCTGTACAGATGACAGATATGACCTGTAGAGTTTGACATGGTGCATCTAAGGTAGATGACATCAACAGTCTCTTTAAAATAATGCCATGGGGAGGGGGTCAACAGTTCTTAAAATGGTATAACTAATAAACACAACAGCCACAGGGAATATGCTTCACACACAAACACACACACACACACATACAGTAGTATAGTTGCTGTATTGAAAATCAAACACCTACCAAATTAGTTGTATGTATTATAGTGCTGCCTACTTATCTCATGCACCTTAAAACGTATATGCCTAGACAGTGTCCAACAGTAGCTCTAAGGTGGATGACATGAACAGACCCTGTAATGTAATGCAATGGTTGGGGTCACCAGGGTGGAACAAGCCTCAAAATGGTATAACCAACACACACAGTTGCCAGCATTGAGATTTGAACCCCTACCTGTTTTGCTTTCTGTACTACAGTGCAACACAGTTATCATGTGTGCCACGGAGCTTACAAGGCTGAAGGCTGTCCAGTGGTGCTTCTAAGGTGAATGACATCAGCAGGTCTTTTAAAGTAGGGCAATGGGAAGTTTACTGGGTGGAAAAGGACTCATAATGCTTGATCCTACCAACACATACAGTTGCCAGTACTGAAATTAGAACCCCTACCTGTTTAGTTGTATGTCGGGTAGTGCTACATAATTTTCACATATGCCATGGAGCCTATACAGCTGAATTGTCTCCAAAGGTACTTCTAAGGTAAATGACATCAGCAGGCCTTGTAAAGTAAGGCAATGGGAAGGTTAGTGGATGGGAAAGGCCTCAAAATACTTTAACCAACAAACTCACACTTGCTAGTGTTGAGATTAGCACCCTACCTATCTAAATATATGTACTATAGTACTACACACTTATTGCATGTGCCACAGAGCTTATAGGACTGAAAAGTGTCCAAAGGTACTTCTAAGGTGAATGACATCAGCAGGCCTTGTAAAGCAGGGCAATGGGAAGTTTACTAGGTAGAAAAGGCCTCAAAATGCTTTAACCAACAAACACACACACTGTCAGTGCTAAGATTAGGACCCCTACCTATCTACTTATGAGTACTACAGTGCTAGGTATGCATCTCAAGCACCATGGAAATTATAGGGTTGAAAAGTGTCCAAAGGTACTGCTAAGGTAAATGACATCAGCAGGCCTTGTAAAGTAGGGCAATGGGAAGTGTACTTGGTGGAAAAGGCCTTAAAATGCTTTAACCTGCAAACACGCGCACAAATGCCAGTGCTGAGATTAGAACCCATACCTATCTGGTTATGTGTACTATAGTGATACATACTTATCACATGCACCATGGAGACTATATGGTTGAAAACTGTCCAAAGGCACTTTTAAGGTGAATGACATCAGCAGACCTTGTGAAGTAGGGCAATGAGAGGTTTACTGGCTGGAAATGCCTCAAAATGCTTTAACTTAGACACACATACACACACACACACACACACACACACACACACACACACACACACACACACACACGGCAGGTGATGTCAGATTACAACCCCTGTCTCACTACTATTGCACATTGGAGCTCACCCTTGTACTGGCACATGCCTGTGGTTACAGTTGTGCAAATATCTGCATCAGGACATCACTCTACATCTTTCAGGGTGTCTGTCTCTCTATGCCTTTCTCTTTCTCTCTCTGTCTGTCTGTCTTTCTCTCTCTGTCTGTCTGTCTCTTTCTCTGTCTGTCTGTCTCTCCCTCCCCCTGTCTCTGCCTGTCTATAATTGATATATTTGTATAAATTACCTATATATATGTACATCTATCACACTCAACAGATGCAGATATATCACATATGTGCCACCTACAGATAACTGTAGGTAATCCTGTCGGATGGGGGTGGGGAGAGACAGTTAAGGTGTACATAGCTCTCTGTATGTAAAGACATATCTGGACAACAGAGTTGTATAGTCAGATGTGGGTTTAGACATGGGTTGTAATTCTCTAAGTGTTGGAGCATGCCCAGTATGACCATCAGTAATAAGAATTTGCCTCCATTCCAGAGCTAGCAGTACTCCGGCCCAGGATTTTGTGTGCTACAGCCAATTGACTGAAGAACCTGTGTAAAGAGTCCAGCACGGCAGTGATATACTGTGTGAAGAATCTCCTGGCTGTGTGCTATCCTTATTAGCTGAGTCATATCCTGGTGTGGGTACAGAGTGCATTGGACTGAGCTGAGTTTTCCATAATATGTGTGGTATATTCTACATAGCACTGTGATTTCCCAGTATGTGAGTGGCAGATCAGTATAGAGTAATGTGAGGGAGCACTTACAGACATTTGTTTATTGATCCCATACATTGCAGGGAGCTATGTTACAGCAGAAAGTGTTCTACTGTGCACATTCCATGTTTCTCTGGTCAGTTGTTCCCCTTCACCTTATTTGTGTCTCTTTGTCCTTCTGTAGTCCATTCACAACCTTTGTCCACAGTTGCTGCTGTTATGTATTTGTAGTTATGGTATGAGTGGTGTAGAAGTCATAACATCACACACAGGGTTACAGACATCACACCTCTGACTGTACCTGTTTAACAGGTTGTCCACCATAAATCTGATGTGTTCCTCAGGTGGTTTGTGTTGCACTGTTATGATAAGGCTACAAGTTGGCCATAGCTCTCAAACTCTTACAGACAGACATCTGGACAGGCCCATATATAACAGTCAGATACAGGCCCAGACATGGGGGCAGGCTCTTAATATTGCTCTTCCAAAGGTACACAGTGGGTAGAACACTTTTGTATTAGCTTGCATTTACTTAAGGGTATGACATCTGCATCTCAACTGTCTGTCATTGCTGTTGGAACATCAAACTTTATTGGTTTGCCAAAAGTTTGGCAGGCAAATGCAATATTATGACAAGCAGGACAGATATATGACACATACATGTTGACATTCTGTGACACCCTGTCATTCCAGGGGTATGGATGGTGCCCACTAACTTGTCAGTACTGACACAGTGATGTGACAGCCTTTATATCCTGACACTAGTACTGACACAGTGAAGTGACAGCCTTTATATCCTGGCACTCGACTGACTTGTCACAACCTGCTGTTCTACTAGGCACTGTGTAGGTTACTCAGACCTGTGTACTATCCATATTTGTGGCCCCCTGTCCCTCCATTGTCCAGCTTTCCTGCAGTAACAGATATTGAGTTTTGGTCAGTGTGTACAACTCTTAACGTTGGTGTAGCTGACATGCAAAATAATTGCCACGGCTAATCTCAAACTATATACCCTGACAACTGCAGCACTGTACTTGGACCACTAAGCCACAACAGCCACCAGAAAGTGCTGTCTATTTGCTGACACTATTAACTACAAACATGCATAGCACATTGACCCCTGCATATTGTAGAAATGGAACAAGTCATCGAGTTGATTGTGACAGCACTGGAAATGCATGGCCTGTTGCTGTCACCTTTCATACATAAATGTTACTGCAGTTCTATGTGAACACAAGTGTGCTGGGAGGAGGGGAGCATACCTCTCAACTGTACACATCTTCACAGACTGTGAGATGTTTAGCTCATATTTTGGGTCCATTTTTCATAAAATTGTAGTTGTGTGGCAAGTAATAGAGAAATCATTAAAGATTGAAGTTAGACAGTAATGGTGTACATGAATTTGCACATACGGCCGATGACCGAACGTGAAAATGCTGAAAGCAGACTGCCAGGACTGCAGAATGTCGAAGCTGTGGACATCGAACCCAAGATTACCGAATGACGACCAGGCTACTATACCCCCCCTCTCAACCCATGGTAGCGCTTGTTGTGGCGGGTGTGCGATCGGGACTTTCGAATTTGGCATTGTGCACAACATTATGAGCATTCGCGAGTCCGAGATTCGACAATTCGGTTCGGAATTCCACTGGATCGACCTTCAGTTGCTCGACCAATTGGATGTAAACCAAAAATAATGACAGACATTTGAGTTTCAGATTTCCTGACCTTCAGATAATTCATGCTACTGCAACAGTTGTTATTCTATCAACTTTATATGTTTGTAAGAGCAATATTTATGACTTGTCCCTGTTTTTGCCCCACATTTCTTTATGGATCTGTACAGATTTCTTGCTGTAAGAGGTTTAGACCTATGTATGGGACTCCAACACTGACGTCCATGCATTTGTCATTTGACCCCACTATCTGTAAGTCCTTCACATAGGGCAGTGGATTTTTGCTGTCTTAGGGCCTACTGCATATTGTGGGTCAGCCAGTATTTGGGTGAAAGTTCCTGTTGTCCCACATAGCTCTCCATTGTCTGCTGCTATCCTGGTAACCCACTTGGTTCCCAAGCATACATGCAGCAATACCATACATATGCTACCACAGTCTACTACCCCATTCATTTATTGTTAATAAGAGTGCTTTATCTTGTACCGGCAGCAGTTGAGAGGACAGTGCTTCAGGGCTGACTCTGTCAGATGCAGGAAGTACACAGGCTATACATGGTAAAGTATAGGTAGTGTGATGTGACTGGCATCCATTTTACTGTTTGTATGTGAGCTGGAATGAGGTGTCAGTCCCTGGGCCTCTATAGCATCAGTGTATGTGCTATGTGTTGCCTCTTTGCCAAGGCCAAGGCATACTGGGCATGCCTACATCTGCCTACAGGGACAGGCTGAGGGGTTTCCTCCTCAGAGTCCCCCTGTGCCTGTGGGGACATTGGCGAAGGTGGGGGGCTGTGTCCCCCTTCCCTGTGATGTTCCTGCTGCAGCTGTTTCCACAGGATCATATTGTGTAGCATGGAAGATACTATGAATATGTGTGCACATGTGGATGGAGAGTACTGCAGGGCTCCACTAGATATGTCAAGACAGAGGAAGTGTGACTTGAGTAGCCCAAACACATGCTCCATGATGTTCCTAGTTTGTGTGTGTGCCTCATTATGACATTCTTCAGTGTGTGTGTGCATTTTTTGATGGGTGTCATCATCCACGGTTCCAGTGCATAACCACCATCCCCCATTAGATGGCCCTATGGGATGTCCCATATGGCAAATGCCTGGTACAGCTGTGAGTCATGCCAGTTGTAGGAATCGTAATAACTGCCAGTGCTCTCAGCACACACAATGATGATAATGCCCTGGGCATTTCACATGATCTGGTAGTTCATAGGTTCATAGGTAGGTACTAGGCTATTGGCCCTAGGGCCTATATAAGCCTAGCCAAAAAGGTACCCTGGCTTTTGCCACCCAAGAATTTTTTTTCCTGTGCCCCTGTCAAGCAGCGCCACAGAGGTGATCCCCAGGATGAATTTCCTATTTCCAATCCAGTCACTGGATTTGTTGATGGAGTGATACCCCTTTCAGTTGACATAGACTCTACACTCCTCACTGGTTGGTGCTTTGATGTGCACATGAGTGCAGTCTATGGCACCCAGTACCTCTGGGTAGTGTGCTTCATGGTGGAAGAGATGCATATTGGTGGTCCTCTCCTCAAGGGTGTTTGGGAAATAAATATGCTCACTGGCATGTGTTAGCATGACATCCGGGAGCTGGTGGAATACCCTGGATGTCGATGCCTGTGAGATCTCCATGATGTTCCCACTAGGTTTTTGGAAAGTACCTATAGCTAGTATTCTTAAGGCTACACATACCTTTGTTTCCACTGGATGGGTTTCCCTCTGTTGGCTCTGAGTCTGAGGTGAGGGCAGCAGGGCTTGGTTAGTTGCTGTAGTATGTCCTTGTCCACCCTGTAGCACTGTATTATCTCCAGCTCATGTAGCCCCTGAAGGGTTACCCTGGGTCTGAACAATCTTCTTTTCCTCAGTCTGGGACAGTTGTCAGCATCATCCTCATCACTGCCCTCTGCCTGTAGCATGTAGAGATGTGGCAAAGCAGCAGCAGCCCCTATCATTTTATCAGCTAAAATTCACAAGTGTTTAATCCAATGGTGCAGAGTATGTGGGAAAAATCAAATTGAAGGGTGTCTGCGTACATTACAGTGGTGTGCTGCAGATGCAGCTTGTGCAATTGGCTGACTATGATACATTCCACCTGCCAGCTACATTAGTGAGGGGTTTAAATGGGCCACTGTTAGTGGCAGAGGGTTTATTAGTCATTTGCAGCTGATGCCTTTTTTCAGCTATTTCCTTTTATTTTTATATTTTCTCCAATTTCCTCTACTTCTAAGCCCCGCAGTGCTCTGTGCAAATCCGTGAAACTAGTGTAAACTTTGCTGAGCAGAAAGGGGCTCTCCTGTACAGGAGCACTATCAGCTTTTCTTTTAACCAGCTAAGCACAGCTTAGAAGCCTCAGACACACCCCCCTGCTTAGCTGTGCTTAGCTGAGTGCAAACAGGAGCTGCTAAGCTCCAATGTACTTACACAAGCCATGACACACCCCTTTTTCATGTCAGTTGCCTCTTCTGCTTACACTACCAAGTTGTAGCCTTTACACGGTTAGGTACCTGCGGACACAGTGGCCTATTTTGCTATTCAATAAACTTAGCTCATTTACATACACCTAACTGCATATACCCTAGTTACTGCACTACACCACAGTCTATGTCCTTAGCAACCAATATAACCTGCCATTGTATGACTCTGCCTACTAGCCAGTATAATGGTAAGCTTCAATGTACCTTTATATCTCATATTTTACGATTTCAATTTTTTTTTTACGATCTGTTATGTTTGCGAGTCACTGCACACCGCTTAAACATGTCATATGTGTTAAAAAAAGTTTCATTTTTCATTAATTGCATCACTTTTAAATGTCAGTGGCTATCGTTTTGGCCATTGCTATGCCTACTGCACCTAATACATGCTTTTATTTGAGTTGTCACAGCCCTTGTTTTATTTTTACATTCTGGTACATGGTTAGAAACCGTGTACATTTTTCCTGCAGTCATGGTTCCTACACGGATGCCTGTCTGCATCCTGGATTGCAGCCTCACCTCATTTGCCTGGTTTTCACCAGCAAATGAGGTGATTTGCATTATACCATCACCTCAATGTTGGAACAGTGGTGGGAGGCACGTGCACACCCCCAACCTTGTTTCCTGGATCACTTGGCCTTCTGACTTCATGTTCGGTGAGCGGTACTATTTCTACATAAAGAATCACTCCATGCAGGGTTTATTGAATTACCCCCAAAGACAGAGAATTATCATTTTTTAAAATATGATTTAGTTTGCACACTAAATGCACCTAACACTGACTTAGAGATAATTTCTATTGAAATACATTCCTTGTCTGAATCAAATAACTTAAGACTAATTTTTCCTTGGATTTTAACATTCATAGAGAATTTGTTAAATATTTGGAGTTACAGTTTGAGCACAGATTATTATTTTACTTGGTAATTTGAGTTATCCAAATATAAACTGGTTATATCTACTCATCAAACACGTAATTCATAATTTATTTTCTGGACAATTTACTTTAATTTGATATGACTCAAATTATTTTGACTCCCAGAAGTAGTCACATGCTAGATCTCTTTGTGACAAACCAACCATCATAAGTTGAAGAAATTATATTGGGTCCACCATTATGTAACTCTGACTATTGTACAACTACAACTAGTATTTTGTTTGGTCCTGTTTTACAATCAAGAGTTATTATGAAATATTAGGGTATAAATAATTCAAGTACAGAGGGAGATGGAAGTTATTTTATCCTGGAATCTGTTCTGAGTTCTGCTACAGATTAGGAACTTGCAATAAGGCATAACCATCCATCCATCCATTCCAACCGTTTTTTCCCATTTTTGCACTTGGGGCCGTGGTGTCACTTCAGCAGTGACCATAATCTAGAGCAAAGGATTATACTGCTGGGTGGCTAACCCAATAAAACTCATACATTTCCTTACTGCTGAGACACTTAGCTGCATCAAATATATTAAAGAACTTTACTGCACAAATTATTTTAAGACAGAACATGACATGATAGAACAATCAAACTGCTTCACACACACACACACACACACACACACACACACACACACACACACACACACACACACACACACACACACACACACACACACACACACACACACACACACACACACACACACACACACACACACACACACACACACACACACACACACACACACCTGTGGGCAATTTAGAATTCTCAATTCACCTACTGCTTGTCTATGGCATATGGGAGGAAAATGGAGTACCTTGTGAAAACCCACATGATTACAATGAGGACAAGCAGACTCCACAGAGAAGGCAACCAAACCAAAAAATCAACGGGTGATCCTCTTCTTGTGAGACAGCAGTGCTACTCATTGCTCGACTATGCCAGTCATTAGATATGGCAAATATATATAAATTATATGGGTTATAGGTAAAATCTCAAGTTCCACTGGGGAAGCTGCAGGCCAATTTTTCAGTCCAGAGGAGTATCTAATGCTAATTAGCCATGGAATGTACAATGGAATGGTGGTGGCATTCTATTAGATCTATAGAGTGACTTTGATTCATACTGACAATGTATTTTTTTCTGTAGCAAGGCAAAGTGAGTGCCACCTTTTCAGAGTATTAACTCTTTCACTCTTGAGATTAGTTATGGTATGAACAAGTATAGCAAAGTTGCGTGTGTGTAAGTATCTATCTCTCTGTTTGGATGAATGTTTAGACTATGGAGGTTAGCTAGGGGATGCTGACTCTGAACGTGTGTGTGTGTGTGTGTGTGTGTGTGTGTGTGTGTGTGTGTGTGTGTGTGTGTGTGTGTGTGTGTGTGTGTGTGTGTGTGCGTGTGTGTGTGCGTGTGTGTGCGTGTGTGCGTGTGCGCGTGTGTGTGTGTGTGTGTGTGTGTGTGTGTGCGTGTGTGTGCATGAGCGTGTGTGTGTGTCTGTGTGCGTGTGTGTGCGTGTGTGTGTGTGTGTGTGTGTGTGTGTGTGTGTGTGTGTGTGTGTGTGTGTGTGTGTGTGTGTGTGCCTGCACAAAATAATTCCTACACCCTTTTTAACTGTATGGAATGTTGGAATGAAATTTTCAGGACAGTCATTTAAGACAAACCTCTCAAGCTGTAGAAGTTGAAATAGGAACAAAGGTCCTTGAAATGTAAGTACATCCAGCTGAAAATGTGGACATCTAAGTAGCATAAAATGTGAGCACCAAATAGAATATAACTCTTCCTGCTTCCAGGGATATTGTCAGGTTCCATGGAGGAAATATTCTTAGTCTTGGCTAGCAGTTTTACCTGTATTTAATTATTTCTAGTTAACCAAAAACATTAATTACATACCATACTAACATAAGCATAGGCCTAGTACCACTCTTCAATTTTTCTTCCAGAATGTGAAATGGTAGCTACACAAGACTGTTTTCAGTACTGAACTTTTTGAAATAACCTATCTTTTTGAAGTAAACTATTTCTCCATTCTTGTATAATAAGTATGTTACTTCTTTTCCCAATTAGGGGTCACCACAGCAGATCACCTGTCTGCTTATGATTGGCAGTGGAGTTTGATGGTGTCAAGTTGCCAGCCTGGCACCCAACCTTCCACAGAAGGCACACAAACATGCCTAGGGCCAATTTAGAGTGTCCAATGTCTTTGGGAGGAAACCAGAGCAAACCCACATGACCACACGAAGGACATGCAGACTCCATACAGAAGGCACCCCAGCCGAGGAAGGAACCGGAGAACCTCTTGCTGTGAAGCAGCAATGCTAACAACTGCACCACTGCTGCCACCCTATAATATGTAGGTTACTTACATTCTTTAATACGTAACAGTTGATGCTTATAAACAGCAATGATGCTTTTTGTTTTGGCAATACTGTTTTTATATCATAAGAACCCTGCAAAATATGTTAGTTTTAAATAATAAAGGGAGAGTGTTCTCTTATTTTGATGAAAGACATTGCTGCCTGAGATCGCTGTCACCCTTTTGGTATAATCTACATTACTCACTAGTGTTAACATTTTTTGCTGCTTTTATATTGCATTCTATCTATTTTTGACTACAAGAAGCAGTCTACACATGGAAGTAGAATTCTTTGACTTTGTGTCAGTATATTGTGAAACATAATGCCAAACATAAGGTAATAATGAGGCAAGTGTCAGAAGAATAATTCCTATTATATCTTGAAGATGCTGTTTTATATCTATCTGCTTTTCAATAAGGAAAGTCTTAAAGCTGGATTTAGAAAAGCTTACCATGATGTAGAAGCATTAACTTAGAAGGTGTTCACATTGTTTCAAGCTTTTCCAAATCCGAGACCAGTCTCCTGCTGTGGTTTCCCTGGTGTAGCTGAAAACACAGAGTGTGGTCTCACTTGGGAAACCACATGCTGATCTGGCATTTTAGGGGATTATCTAGTGCTGATTAGTTATGGTCTCTATCCAGAAAATAGGAATGGTTTCCAGTTAACTTGACAGAGTGATTCTGAATCACTCTGCCAATTTCATTTTTTGTAGGAAGAAAAATAGAATACTACCCTTTCAGAGTGTTAACACTTTCACTGCTCAGAGAGTAGTTATGGAACAGAAAAGTGCAGCAGAGTTTTGTGTGTGGATGGTTGGATGGATGGATTAATGGATGGTTGGAAGGTTGGACTAAATGGATTAAATAGGGGATGCTGACTGTTAGTGAGTGTGTGTGTGTGTGTGTGTGTGTGTGTGTGTGTGTGTGTGTGTGTGCGTGTGTGTGTGTGTGTGTGTGTGTGTGTGTGTGTGTGTGTGTGCGTGTGTCTAGATGGATGGATGATCACACTAAGTGGATTAGTTGTGGGATGCTGACTGTGTGTGTGTGTGTGTGTGTGTGTGTGTGTGTGTGTGTGTGTGTGTGTGTGTGTGTGTGTGTGTCTAGATGGATGGATGTCACACTAAAGTGATTAGTTGGGAGATGCTGACTCAGAGCATGTGTGTGTGTGTGTGTGTGTGTGTGTGTTTGTGTGTGTTTAGGTAGGGAGTGTCTTTGCTACCATGATGCTTGTAGTTTCTAAGTAGAATACTAACATTGTCAGATCTGACAGTGTAGTGTTTCATTTGGCAACATGGCACTAAGCTACTAATGAGATGTTTTTATGTGTAGCTTTAAAATGTCTCAGAATCAAAGATTCTCTACTTCACACTGATTGACCTGCTGGTATTGGCCAGTTTGGGAATGTGTCATAAATCTTTGTGAATCAAAAGGTTAACATATTGCAAAAACTTTATAATTTGTAAAGTTTTGTTCTTCTGAGTAAATAACAAGTGCAAATTAAATTATTACATTTCACCTTTTGTCATGTTTGCCCAGAGAAAGCAATAGATCTCATTTAACAATGCTTATATAAAGAAAATGTTTACTAGTTCTTTGTTTTTCACTTAGCCAATATAAAATCATTCCCTTCCAGTTACGTGTTAAGCAAGTTAAATTTTTTGATTAAAGTATGTGATTCATGACTCATAGAAGTGTTATGGTTATTACTGTTATTGCAATCTTCCTATACATTTTACTAACAGTCTTTGTAGGATGTATTGCATTTAAGTAATAGTTGTTGTTTATTAACTTGATTATGCAATATCACTGTTTAAACATATTTTTGAATATTCCACCTTTTTTCTACAGTCTTTTTGTGTTTTCATTTTAAGTGGACCCCAAGGTCTGGTCATTTGTTGTGTGGAGCCTTGTTTTGCAACCACAACTCTGTAAAATAAATTCTATGATATTCATAACCTTGGTTTGTGTGATTGTTAGCATTTACTGATTGTGGGGGAGTGTTTTCATTTCCATGAAGCTCCAGAGGCAGTTCTCTCTTCTTAGCTTAATGGCATAGGCAGTCATGGGAATTTCTAGGATTAGATCTGAGGTTTGGGACTGCATGGTCATATCCCATGGAAGAACAAGTAACTTTGATAACAACAGTTTTGTTACTTTATCCTTGAACTATAGGATGAATACAAAATAGTTGGTTATTCATATATCTACTCATAGGATAATCCTTAGTGGGTCAGTTTCTATTACACTATTAACGAAATGACACTAGTTCTTAATAAACTGAACTTGTTAGGACTTTAAATTAAATATCCTGGTGTCTGAAAAGAATCCAGTGTTTTTAGCACCTCTTATATAATATACAAAGTAGCATTTGATCTTTGCAAGGAATGTGTTTTGCTTAGGTTTAGAACTTTAGAGCATTATTTGTATAGTTTTACAGTGTGTTACAGTACATTTATTTATTCAGAATGGTATTCAGAAACAAATAGAACACTGCTAAATAGTGTGATGAGTGGTGATGTGCATAGAGGAAGTGATTCAGAGACACAAATACTACGGCCTTGCTAGTGGGAAAATAGTCCAGTATGCACCACTAGAAATAGCTACAAAACTGTATGATACGAGAGCCAGTATGGTGTAAGGAAGTAATGCATATGCAAATGATAACATAAACTACGGTGGCAAAATTCAGGAAAGTATAAAATATGCATCTTTGTGCCATGGTGATCAGGTTATTTGAACACCATCATTTCTTGGTGAACAGATGCATCACTCTTGCTAAGAATCTAGGAGTAGCATCTGCTTTAGCTGGTCAGCATGTCTTAGTGTCTGCTTTGTGGACCATTGAGCAAAAGTCACATGGTGTCTGGGTCATACAGGAGTCCATCAGTGGTTGACATACCATCACCCTCATCATAACTGGCACATTGTCAGTTACTACTATGTGGACAGTGCTATTATACAGGTGCTAGTGGGCATGTACCATCATCACATGGGATTAAAGGGGATATGTAGACGGCCTATCCTTTTGGAGAAAAAAGTTTGTTTAGCATTAGCGGTTCTTGGTCCAGGGATCATTCAGCATCTAAAAAAGTGGATATGTTTGGTGTTTTCAAGGCATCAGCATGAGAAATCCTACTCCAGTTCCTTGACATGATGTTGCTACATGTGGAGGAGCACACCTGGATAAAGACTGGCACACTTTGCTTCCACTGACAAAAGAGAAACGAAAAGAAGAGAAGAGAAGAGCAATTATTCTGGCATTTATGTTATATCCCTTTTCCATGATGTCCTCAAAGCCATTAACTGTGCCTTCATTGCTATAACAATCCTACCTGTTCCACATAGTATCTGGTGTATCAAATGAAAACCTACCACTCTGTCAACAGCTAAATATTGTGAAATGCAGAGGGTATTAATTTACAATATATCTGTTCAAGTGCTATCTATACCAGCATTTCATGGGGCTTTGACTTTCCAATGTTTATGTACTTGATAATTGCATACTTTACCAACCATGGAGGTCAGAAAAGTCTGGCCATGAAGATAGTTAACAGTCTACTCATAGTAGTATTTCTTGTTGCCTTCCATGTTATGCTGTGTATACCTAGAAGCCATGGTTGATGACCCACACCATCAGCTCCCAGACCATTACAGAAAGGACAGACAACACTGCAATGTTGCAATATTCACAGGAGACCTGCAGCAAGATAGTTTTGGTCTGTACCAAGTTAAAAACCATGCTGCTACAAAAACAGTTACAGTTAAAGGAGCCCATATAACTGTCTGACATACCTTTGGCAGTAATGGGGGAGGATTCAAGTGAGGAATCACTGAAGAAACTGGCTGCAGTGGGCCCATATGCAATGCAGGAGCAAGTCCAATAAGTTGCGCTAGGAAAAAGGTGGTATCTGGTAAGTAACAAGGCAAGCACATGTCAAGGCTATTGTATGTATTTTTTACATTTAAGATATGCATTATGTTGCATTAACTGGCCACATTGTGAATTAGACCATACCATATTCACATTAGTTAGAAAGCTGAGTATTAAAAATTCATGAATATTTGCCAAGGTGAAGAAACACCATAACAGGATACAGGAGTGTAATTGGTGCTGTCTGTGGTAAACACTGACATGGCTAAAGGTCATAGAGTTCCAATGATCATTTCTTCCTCTGACAGGTGGACAGTAGTCTCTCCTTTGATAATCACATCGCCACAGTGGTCAGGAAATCCTTCTATGTGGCACACCTCATCACAAAAGGTTTCTCATCCAGAAAAAAAGAGGTCATTGTTCCCCTCTACTCATCACTCATTAGACCCATTATAGAGTACAACGCCCCTTTTGGTATGTATCTCACAAGACATCTACAACAACTGGAAAGGCCGCAAATATACCTCACAAAGAGGATTACTGGCATCAAACAGATGCCTTACGCAGACCGTCTCACAAAACTCCAGCTTTACTCCGTCGCATATCGCCTACTCAGAGGCGATCTCTGCCTAACATATAAAGCTATGTCAAACCCAGAACTGTTGGACATGCTCCACTTAAATAAATCCTAATCCCTTCGAGCTACACGCTCTAGGGACCTAAACCTTGTCACCACAATAAACAGAACATGCTGGAGGGATAGATTCCTGTCCCAGATACTTCCCATACTCTGGAACAGATTACTTACCTTTGTCAAACAGAGCTCATCATTAACACTATTCAAGAAAAATCTTGATGATTGGATGGGTAATAGGAAATTCACCCCAGAGATCACTTCTCTGGTTCTGCTTGACAGGGGCACAGGAAAATAATTTTCTTGGGTGGTGAAAGCCAGGGTAGCTTTTTGGCTAAGCTTGTAGAGGCCCTAGTGCCAATAGCCTAGTACCTACCTATGAACCTATGACAGTGTACATCTTCCTGTGTGGAATTATGGCTGGGTAAACCATGTTACCTCACAGTATCGATCTGGAGGCAGTTGGTCTAGTGGATGGTGCAATCCTGTGTAGATTAGCATCCCCACTGGACTGCAAAATCTCCTGTCTTTCCAGTCTACCATGTCATTTTGAATTGACTAACCTGTTAGATGTCCAACATGCCCACTGCAGTTTTCCTGCATACATTGCACCACAGTGTGATAGTGTCTTTGGCCACAACGTCCTCTTTACTGGTGACTGCAATCCTGAGGTCAATTACTATTTAACCTTTCTGCTTTTATTTTTACCTGTTGACTGTGCACTCTGATATCCTCTTTCCTCAGAAAGAAGCCTCCCAGCCTACCTTGCTAATATGTGTTAACCATAACCCTAACCTTACCCCTAACCCTAGTAGCAAATCTTAGAAAAAAATAGAAAAAAAATACCCTTTTTGCAAGGCTACAACTATTCAGAAAAATCATGTCAGACTGTGTGGTGGGGATTTGTAACTGGATCACAAAAGGAACTCCACCCCCACTTCCAAAAATGAAATACCCTAACTCTAGGGTTGCACAACCTTCTAGAAAGAGATAAAACCCCAAAATTAGATAATAGTAGATCTACAGAAGTTTGATCCTTACATAATTTGACCAGATGTACCACAGATGAACACATCGTGTAACACCTCTCTATCTCTCCCTATTGACATAAAACTTGACGTAATTGAAATAAACCAGCAAGATTTCAATGTCAAAATGTTGAGAATGCCAACATCAACATGACAGATCATATGCTCAAAGAAATAGCTTCTGTGCATGCATTTACTTTTTAAAAATGCAAAAATAAATAAATAAATAAAATCACTCCTCACACATCACATACTAATTTATATGTACTATCTCCAAGATCGCATAAACACAGGGTAAGGAAAAATTTCCCAACCCCAGGAACTGTATAATCTCACACACTCTGTCAGCTGCTTAGTGACCCATATATGTGGTTGACAAAGCAGCTGTAGACCTAACACACAATTGACCATTTCAGTAACTTCAGTATATATATCTGTCTAGCTATATCTATCTATCTATCTATATTTATTTATATATATATATATATATATATATATATATATATATATATATATATATATATATATATATATATATATATATATATATATATATATATATATATATACATATATATACATATATATGTATATATACATGGCTTCACTTAGAAGCTCGAAATACTGAAATGTCGAAATTTAGTATTTCGAGCCCATAAAGTGGAACCCTGAAAAGAGAGAAAGCTCAGAAGCATGCAATTCAAAACCTCGGATACCGGAGGTTTTGAATTTTGTGCTTCTGAGGTTTCGCTGTGGTTATGGATTCAGGTAAGTGTGTGTGTGTTAAGGGTTTTGTATAGGGGCTGTGGTGTGTGTTAGTGTGTTTTGTTGCTGTGATGTGTGTGTGTGAGCAGAATGTAGCTTGTGTGGTGGTGTTGTGTGTGTGTTTGTGAGTAGTGCGACCTCAGAGTTAGAATATATAAGTAGGGGTGGGGGGAGCAGCCCCCCACATGGGGGGGGGGTGCAGGGAGGAACTTACCTCCCCCTGCTTTTAAGTAGTAGAGAGCTTGTGTGTTTGTGTGGAGAGGATGGTGTGTGTGTATGTGTGTTAGAAGCGTGAAATTCAAAATCTCCAGTGTGCGAGATTTTGAATTTTGTGGTTCTGTGTTTTCGTGGTTTAAAGATTTGCCTTTATAGCTTTGAAGTACTGAATTTCGATATTTCAGTATTTCAAGGATTTAAAGTGAATCCATATATATATATATATATATATATATATATATATATATATATATATAGATATATGTATTGGAGTTACTGAAATGGTCAGTTGTGTGTGTGTGTGTGTGTGTGTGTGTGTGTGTGTTTGTGTGTGTGTGTGTGTGTGTGTGTGTGTGTGTGTGTGTGTGTGTGTGTGTGTGTGTGTATACATCTATATATATATATATATCTATATATATCTATATATATATATATATATATATATATATATATATATTTATATTACACACATACACACAACTGACCATTAATATATATATATATATATATATATACATACATATATATAAATATATATATATATATATAAATATATAGAAATACATATATATATATATATATATATATATATATATATATATATATATATATAGATATATATATATATTTATTTTACATTTGTTCATTTGTTGACTGGGAAAGTCCGACTGGATATATGTCCATTTTCAGCAGAGGCCTGGGAAGAAAAGCTCCACAATACAATACTAAGCAATTGTCTAAACAAATTTTATCGACTCTAGACTAATAAAACTCAAATTATAGTTACATTTAGAACATACTTAAAACAGATTATTTACAAGTACAGTCATAGAACATAACATAGCAAGGATAGTGATTTATTGCCAGGGCTAACACATTTGTGTAGGAAGAGTTCTAAGAGAGAGAAAGAAAGCAAGAGGAGTCCAGTAATATAGACTTTAAAGTGATCAGTCAAGAGGAGACCGTGTCAGTCAGGATTTGAGCATGGGCATAGCCATTGTGATTTTAGGAAGATTCTAAGTTGTTTTTTGAAGAGTGGAGTGGATGTCTGGGATGTTAGTTCTCTTGGAAGCTTGTTCCAAGAGTTGCCAATAGAGTTAGTAAACAGGCAGTCCCCAGATCTGATGTTGGATTTTAGGGTAGAGACAAGTACTCTGTTTGCAGATCGTAAAGTTAAAAGATTTTGATAGGGGCTAATAAGGTTTCTGAGTATGGGAGTATTGGAGGGATGATGCAGGATCTTGTGAGTTATTATAAGTTACTGAAAAAGAAACTGGCTTTGCAGTTCTAGCCATCCGAGAAGTTTAAGATTATTGCAGTGGTGGGTACAATATGGGGCATCAGTGACAAATCTGGCTATGTTGTTGCAAGTTGTTGCCAACTTACTGATATTGCTTTTGGAGAGGTTTGTATAAATTGGGAGGCAAAGAGGAGGGTAGAGATTAGATGAGGTTGGGCAATAGTAGCCCTGGCTGAAGGTGTGAGACAGGGTTTAATTCTGTAAAGGGAACCAAGTTTTCTATTAACTGATTTGATAGTTAGGTTGATATGTGTGTCAAAGTTAAGAATATGATCAATTGTTACCCCTAAAAGTTTGGTGGTTATATCTGAGGCTATTTTGGTTCCATTTTTAGATATGACTGTGAAGTTTATGGGGGGGATTTTTAAGTGGGAGTGAACAAAAGTAATTTAGTTTTTTTTCGGGTTCATTAGGAGACAGCGTTGATGGAACCAGTTTTCTACTAAGGAAAATATTTTTTGGGTCTTAGATTGAAGTTGGGAAGTCGAGGAGGTGGCACAGATTAAGGCTGAGTCATCGGCATATTGTATACAGGTGGTTTGTGGATGGGAGGTCGTCAGATCATTAATGAAAATATTAAAGAGGAGTGATCCCAAAATTGATCCTTGTGGGAGTCCGAGAGTAATAGGTTGCAGAGAGGACAGTTCATGGTCCCAGAGGACTGCTTGCTGTCTATTTCCTAGGTATGATTTAAACCATTTGACTGTTTGTGTATCTAATGAGAGAGATTTGAGTGTATCTATCAATAGTTCATGATTCACCATGTCAAACGCTTTGGAGAGGTCAATAAACAGGGCAGAGGATAGGAGATTTTGATTTCTATTTTTATTTATACAGTCTGTAAAGGATAAGAGAGCTGTGGAGGTGCTATGATATGGTCTAAAGCCATGTTGGCAGTCTACTAGAAGGTGATTTCGGAGAAGATGATTAAGAAGTTGACGATGAATGCATCTTTCCATAATTTTTGCTATATATGAAAGAAGGGCCTTTGGGCAGAAGTTTGAAAGTTCACTTGAGTTTCCTCCCTTGTGGAGGGGGATAATATGTGAAACATTCCAGATGTTTGGTATGGAACATTCTGTGATGGTTCTATTAATTAAGCTGGAAATTGGGAAGGCAAGTCCTCCAGCTGCTAATTTCAGATATTCAGCAGGAAGGAGATCAGCTGATGGGGTGCAGGGTTTGAGTTTGAGAAGTAGGATGTGTATGAGAGATGTAGGAATGGGCAGTAAATGTAGTAAGGGTAGTGAGTTAGTCGCCACAGGTGGGTTAGAGATGAACACTGCTGGTAAAGAATTTGTTAGAGATTGGACAGTCTCAGAGAAAAAATTGTTAAAAGTGTTAGCAATTTGGGTGGAGGAATTTTGAGTCAAGTAAGAGGGTGAGGGTGTTTTAGAGTGTCCAGGATGAAGTAATTTGTTTATTCTTAACCAGAATTTTTGTGGGTTTTGATATTGTGTTTGTTGGAATTGTAGGTAATATTTTTTTTGCCTTGGAATATAGTTTTCTTACTGGCATTTCTAAGCTGTCTAAAGTTTAAGTGATCCATTAGATCTTTTGTATGTCTCCATTTGGACCAGATTTTATTTCTAAGTTGCATTTTTTGCATTGTCACTTTTGTGAGCCAGGGAGCTAGTTTGTTCTTAATTCTGATCATACGAGAAGGTGTATGGGGCTCTAGGATTTGTAAGAATTTATTGTTAAAATATGAGACAGCTTCCTCAAGTAGTAGGTATTTTAGGTGGGGTCCAATTGCAAACTCTAAGCTCTGCTTGAAAGTTGACTGGGTTTAGATTTTTTGTGTTTCAGGTGGTTCTGAAGTTTACTTGATTGGGTATTAAGGTTTTTAATTTTGTTATAAAGGTAAGAGAGTGGTCACTGATAGCATCAGGAAGTATGCCTGTTTTATAAGATTGGGGATTACTGTTAACTAGTATCCAGTTTAAAGTGGTTTGTTTATTGCTAGGTTTGTGTGTTCTTGTAGGGAAGGTGATGGTTTGATGAAAGCCATGAAGGTTTATATGGGTAGTAGGATTATCAGATGTGCAATTTTTCCAGTCAATATTGAGATCACCAAGGAGTATGCTTTCTTGTGGGAAGTTTGAGGAGAGCCAACAGAGGATATTTTTAACAATATTAATGTTATTACCTAGGGGGATGTAAGAGCAGTAATGTAAATGGATTTATTATAATTAATTGCAAGCTTGGACATTAAGATTTCGGAATTGCAAGGTGAAGGATGTGTCATATCTAGGGTGGAAAGTTGCAGCTCAGATTCATATAGTATTCCAACCCTACCTCCCTTTTTGTTTGGACGGATTAATCTAATTATGTTATAGCCTGGTGGGATAATGTCATTGTCCTTAGTGGTTGGTTTGGGACAGGTTTCAGTTATACATAGGATATCAAAGGAGTATAAGTCTGACAGGGGCATGTAGCTGGCTAAGTTTATTATTTAAACTCCGGATATTTAGGTGGGCTATGAGGAGAGAGTTTATGTTAGGAGGGGGTGAGGGAGGGGTCTAGATGGGAGAATTGGGAATTGGGGATGATAGTATATGGGCCTGGGTTAGGATGAATGTTGCCATGTAGTAGTAGGTACTGTTTTGGAAAAAGAGACTGTTTCAGTAGTTTGCCTAGAATAGAGATGATTCTTTTGGTTTGGAAATACTTAAAGTGGATTATTCTATGGTATTGTGGTTGAAGGTAGGCTGATGAGGCCATAATGTTACAATGGGATTTTAAAGTTAAAAGGGAGAGGGGGTGGTTTGTTTTAAGGGGGGATGAAATTTAGTAAAGTGCAGGGATTCATAGGAAGTGAGCTTTTAGGACAGAAGCAGAGTGGCAAGTGTTATTGCCAAGAGGAGCAAGTTAGAGTGTGTTTTTAAGTTGGGGATGGACATAGTGAAAAGGAATTTGGTAGGAGAAATACAGGGAGAATAAGGATGTACTAAATGAGAAAACACGAAGACTGAAGTGTGAACACAGGGTTAGTACGAGGTGGGTGTATTTTGTATGGAGTAAGTATAAGGGTTAGGGGTGGGTTTAATATGAAGATTAGAAAGAAGAAGAAAATATGAAGAGTGGGAGTAGATTGTTGCATATAACGAGATTAATTAGGCTATTGGATAATGAGGGAAGGGGGTGTGGTTTACTGAAGTATAAGGTTAGCTGTACTGGGGGTGGGTGAGATTAAGGGGTAGGGTAGGCAAGCGGAGTGAGCCCACAGGGCGAATGGAGCAGGTAGAACTAGAAGGTAAGTACAGCCGAAAAAAGAATCAGCTGTCTTTAGTGTTTAGGCTTTAAAATGACAAAAGTAGGGAGAAAATAAAGGAAAAAATAGTGTTATCAAGACAAAAATGTAGTAAAAAGGTTTGGAATGTGTCAGTCAAATTAAAAGCGTTTAGCATGGGGAATTAGGACTATACCTATTACTACAATAATGGGATGTGGACCTTTTGGTTAGATGCTTAAAAGCTAAAAAGTAAGTTGGTGGAATGCTGCCATCTAGTGGTCAGAGGGGCAAAAGGCAACTGGGAGTGGTATGCAGGAATCTAAATTCCAACGTAGGGAGGAAAGGTAGAAATGACTAAGTAGAGGTAGTGAGTAGGGGGTCTGCGTTAGGCTGATAGATCTAACACAGAGGGGTTATCAAATAAATATAGTCATTGCAGGTACTGATGATGAAGTAGGTAATTGCAACATACATGAAAAAATGCTTTAAAGATGTTAATCTGTAAGAAGCCTGGCAGGCAAGCAGCTTCAGTAGCATCTTTGGAAATAGGAGGAGGTTATCCCTTAGTTTTATGGCAGGGAGGGAGCACCCGGTTCACTTTACTGAAAGAGAGGAAAAAAGAACACTAAGTTAGCAAGTTAAAGGTATGAGAATGAGAGAAAAGGGGAAAGTTCAGAGAAAAGACCATGTAAGCACTAGAATAGAGAAATAGTGAAAAGGAGAGGGAGCGAGATTATAAGGAGAGAAATATTAGCGGTAGAGTAATGGAGATATGACGAGGTGAGAGAATGGAGCGAGAAAAAGCACTAAAACAAGGGGTTATATACAAGAACGTAAGGGAGAGAGCAGGAGCTTAGAAGTCAAGTGAAGAAGTTAGGTTGGCAGTGGCAAAATAACCATATAGAACAATAAGACACAGAAATCCAAAGAAATACAACACCTATTCCCCTTCTATAAAAGATGGAAGGGAAATAGGAATATCACAGGTCAACAGTGAGACAGAGGATACCACATGATTAATACATGCACAGTTCAAATTCACAGTGGCACAGAAGACAATTGTACATTTGGTAAGACAAGAAAACATAGCAGATAATATCGTAGCTGTAGAACACACTTAAAATAAATTTGCCATTAGAGCAATGTCTAAGCTGCACTAACAAATTACAGAAGAATAGTAAAAATATGTTGTAATTCTACTAAACATGTAAAAATCACATGGGAGACTATCTGCAGGATAGGCAGTCTCCGTGGCTTTGGAAGAAATATTACCTCACTGTAACGACTGGCATTGCAGAAAAGACTATAATTAAATATGTAGTAGCCTGATTAGAACCATTTGTTTTAGACAACCAAAGTAGCAAGCTCTTCAAGAGAGAGATAAGCCCACCATTTAAATTACCTCATGCTACGTACTACTGTAGTTAACTGGAAAACAGCCTTACTATAACAGACCTACCAGAAAAGAACTTAATTCCACCATTTACACAGTCCATCTGTATGACTTAGTGAAAACCACTCGCACCTAATAGCTTATCAATTGTAAAATCAACGAGTCAGATAGTGCCTAGTACAGATGAACTCTTCTAGTTGCAAGAGGTTTGTAATATAAATAACCAACAATAGGGTTTTGTGGATAAACAAAACTCACTTGTAGAAGCGCCTTATAATTGGCGCCATATACCGTTTGGGCATACACAAGAAGAGTATCGCTACAGTTGTATGTAATTACTACTGGCCCCTAGTCATTATTATTGGAAGGCAAAAATTAACCCTTTATGTATAGTCATTATTATTGGAAGGCAAAAATTAACCCTTTATGTATATATGCAAAAAGTAACCTTATATATGTATATATATATATATATATATATATATATATATATATATATATATATATATATATATATATATCTATATACATGGACCTATTACAATAGATCGGACAAGCAGAAGTTCTTCAACCAGAATGTCAAGGTAAAACATTTGAAACACAGACCATTGACATGTAGTGCACATGCTTTAAGTATTTCAGACTAAACTAACAACAAGTTATTTTACAGGGAGTCACCACCCTCCACCCTCTTATAATTATATATACTAACTATGAGACTGCACATTCCCTGGAGAAAGGGAATATTTGTTTCTGTTGACCAAATGGTGCAGACCAAATAGACACTAACATTGTGCACTTTCGATCTTTGGCAATACACCCATCTATATATATATATATATATATATATATATATATATATATATATATATATGTGTGTGTGTGTGTGTGTGTGTGTGTGTGTGTGTGTGTGTGTGTGTGTTGGATTTTAATATTTAACCATTACTTAGTTACTCTGGCTTTGCTGATTAAGTTCTCCTCCAGTTACTGTGCTGATATCCTAAACTGTAGCAGTGATACCTGTGCTATCATCTGTTGTGTAATATCATGTTCCTTGTCATTGTTTTATGTTGATTTAATGATAGATTTTTATTCTTCCAGGTCCACTTTTAAGAAGCTGTACCACATCACAATAAATGTAAGGTCTAATTCATGAATGCCTTGACAAAGTGTACATCTTTCTGAATGAATAGACAACAAAAACTTAACTCCCACATTCAAACTTTAATTTTAGTTTTTCTACTGATTTTCTTGCAACCTTAAATATTGATGGGAATTCATAAAGTTTACCACAAAGTGTAGACTATGTCTACACTTAGTCTAATCTTTCTGAGTGAATAGACAGCACAGTAATGTGGTAGGGATGTTCTTGAATGCAGATCGTATACCCTTAGTGTACAATTAGTGTACACTTAGTGTAGGAGCTCATGACTCCACCCCGTGGTATTCCTGTCCAGTTTTATTCTATTTTTCATTCTTTTTTATTGTTCTTATTTATTTATTTATTTTTACTTTTTTTTTTCCTGCAAATTTGGCGATGATGTGGGCAGATATGAAGAGATGGCCAGCATGCTCTGAAATGACCACAATGCCCAACTCAGTCACAGACAGTCCCCAGACTTGTTTCTCTGCAGGGTGCAAAACCCATCCTTTGAAAGGAAACCGTAAGGGCCCAGTGATGGCCTTTATTGTTGCTTCTCCACTAGGAGCATAAGCTCCTTATCAGAGAGTTGTGTAGACGTGCCTGCTTGTGTCATCCACCTTGACGTTCAGTAGCTGGTAGCGAATAAGAGTTTTTACTGAGGATGATATTAATGTTTTAAATAAGGGCCCACAGTTCATACCAAGTGATAGTGATGGTGTGGCGGATGCTATCACATATTTAAAGCTATTTAATAGAAATGTTTCATTAAAATTGATTTTTAAGAATGCTGAAGCACCACAGCAGGTATGTAAAAAGTCTAGTACATTTATTCCTGTTAATCCCCCTATATTAAATGCCTTCTCTGAAATATGTGAGAGAGAAATTAGGCTAATGTATAATAATAAAAAAGCATACAAGTACTATAATTTAAATCATAGTGAACAGGATGCTTTAAATAAACTTAAAAAAAATACTGAAATAATTATCAAACAAGTGGATAAAAGGGGGTGCAATAGTAATTCTTAATTTCAGGAATTATGTAAGGCTCATGATGGACCTATTAAATGATGAAACTGCATTTGTTGAGCTTAGTTCTACTGATGTTTTTAGGATGGTTACTAAAGTGAATATGGATATTTATGAACTGCAGTTAAATAATTTTATTACTATTGAACTTTTCAATTATTTTAGTGTTCCTTGTCCTAGAATTCCTGATATATATGGATTGCCTAAAATACATAAGAACTTGCATAATCCGCCCATGAGACCCATTGTGTCAGGGTCTAGCTAGATTATTGAGCCTATTTCAGTCTATTTGCAATCCATATTTAGCATGTGTTTGGATGAAGTGAAAAGTTATATACAGGACACAAGGGACTTTTTAAATCAGTTATCTGCCTGTTACAATAACTTTAAAGACAATAGTTTATTTGTTTGTCACTCTGGACATCAAGTCACTATTTACTGTTACTCCTGTAGAATATGGCATTGATGCAATTAGGCAATTTTTATGTTAACATACTGAAATGTATAGTAGAGACATTGAAACATGTTGCACTTTATTTGAAATTATTTAAAAAAATAATGTTTTCCTCTTTTAGGATGCCATTTATCATCAGATAAGTGGTGTTACCATGGGGACTCACATAGCAAATGCATATGCAGATATTGTTATAGCAAAATGGGAAGAAGAGCATGTATATAATGCCCCCATAGAATTTAATACTAAAATATTGTTTTACAAATGGTTTGTGGATGATATTTTTTTTAATATGGGATGGTGAGAGTGCACAACTAGAACTATTTTTTTAATTTATAAATTCTACAACAGACTTTTTAAAGTTTACAGGGACATTTTCTAAAGACAGTATCAACTATCTGGATGTTACATTAACTGAAAATGAGAATAAGCAAACTTGATACCTACATCTACAGGAAAGACGTATATAAAAATAATTATATTCATAAAAGCAGTATGCATGCCCCTCATAC
This sequence comes from Protopterus annectens, assembly GCF_019279795.1. Lineage (NCBI taxonomy): Eukaryota > Metazoa > Chordata > Ceratodontiformes > Protopteridae > Protopterus > Protopterus annectens. Next base: position 1,878,005,383 of record NC_056737.1, on the reverse strand, counting down.
ATATAAAGGCATTGTGAAGGGACAATTTCTAAGAACTTGTAGATTAACAACAGATGATGTGAAATGTAATAAAGAACCGGATGCTATGCATGATATATTTAGAGGTAGTGAGTACAATAATTATTTTTTTATAGAAAGTAAGGAATGAGGTAGTTATGAATAGAACTACAGATGCAAGACCTTATTTTGATATGAACTAAATGAATGATACAGTTGTTAACACCAGAAATAATAAATTGTATATTTGTTATGTTACCACGTATGGTAGGAGATTCCAAGGTGTGAAGGATATTTTATCTAGGAACTGGGGAATCCTAACAGCAATGCCAGTAATAGCTGATACTGTAGGCCAAATGCCATCTTTTGCATATAAAAGATGTAGACATTTGAAGCAGAAATTATGCTATAAAGATCTTTCTACAAAATATGATAGGCCAGCTATGAAACGTGGTACAGTTCCCTGCTATAATTGTGTTTGTTGCAGTATTATTAACAAAAGTTGTGAATTTAAAAATCCTGTAACTAGTGAGCTAATAACAATTAAATGCAATATATTATATTTATCTAATTGTGTTACATGCTCTGCTTTTTGCTGTTTGCAAGAGCTCTAGAAAATTAATGGATAGAATTATAGAGCACAATTCAGACATTAGGAGGAAAATTACTACCAATGCCTTGGCACAACATATCATGGATAGAAGCTTAGATCATACATTTCAGTTTAGAGTGTTATATTTTCACTATAAACAAAAGAGAGGGGGTGATATAAATAACTCCCTAGAGTTATGTGAATATGAGTGGATTATACGCCTTAATGCTGACCGAAGCCCTGGTCTCAACACTTCTGTTAGCATAAAATCTGTTTTGAAATTAAAACAAATGAATTTGAAATGACTGAATAAGTAGTAGATACTGCTTTAAGATGCTTTTTGATGTTAATTGTATGTATACTTTCATTGGCTGTGTCAGAGAAAGGGGTTATATTTAAACCTGGTTTTATTAGTTGTTTTATATACACACTGATGAAGAGCTGTTGCTTGAAAGCTTTGTGGATTTGGAATAAACTGTGGAGAATTTTATCTTACTCTGCGTGTCTGACTTTTTAGAGTATTTTGCATGGAAAATAAGAGTGGACTAGTGGATCAACGTCCACATTGATACCCTGAAGCACTTCAACTTGTATTTTATTGAGTAATGTAGCTGGCTCAATAACTGAGCCAACAAAGGCAAAGCCCACACATAATCTCACCCGTGGAGGTGACTAATTTCTTGTTTAGTTTACCCATGGGCAAACTTGCAGGTAGTATGGACCTAAACTCCAGCATGGTGTCCACCCTTCTTGTGCATCACTTCCCATCTGCTTTTTGTAGGTCATTTCTCTCCATCACCAGTTGCCAGCCTTTGTCAGTCTGTCCATTGTTGCCCTCCTTTAGTGTCATTATCTCTCTTTCCAGTCTTTGTTGGTGTTATATATTTGTGAGCCAGCCTTGCTGCCATCTCCATGCCCTCCTTCCTATTCACACCTTTCCAATGTCCCCTTCTTCTCTAGTCTTATAAACAAGGGTACCTGTCCCACAACAAATATCCTCCTTTCCCAAAACAATCGCACCGCTCTTCCATTTCCATCATCCATGTACGGGTTCTTATCCTTGCTCTTACTCTTATCTGACTATACTATCTAATAAAACTTGTTTGTATTTTGTTGTTTAGACTTTGTATGGGCTCACAAGTGTGTCCATGCAGCAGCTGTGTGAAATGTGATGTGTATGCAGATGTCCATAGCACAGATCACACTACCTGCATACTGATTTTCCCAGGGTCATATAATTGTGAATAGCATGGGCAACACAATTATGGAGGGATTGCTATTTTTGCAACTGCATGGCTCCATTATAGAGCACTACCCAAGGCTTGTTCATATGTTAGGCATAGCTCTCACCTGTTCCATTGCTTTGTAGAATGTCAGATTTTGTCTCGTATTTTTATCCTGCCCCTCAAAAATGCTTACTTTTTTTTTTGGTAAATCACTAAGGATTATAGTCAGTCATTAATGCCAGACCTTAGTATTTCATACTTTTTCTTCAGAAAATGCATGTGGACGCAAAACACTTTATTGTTTTAACTTTCTAAGTGAATTAGAGTAATATTTATAAATCATCATTGATTTGGTACTTTGTCCCCTGCTATTTTTGGCTTTCTCCTGAAATCTTGACAAAAGAAGTTGAGAGCTGTGTTGACACTTATTCATACCTAATCTCCTTTGGACTGCATTATGCTAATTTCATGATGCTATTTTGACAAGTCAGTTGTGTTATGTTTCTGCATGATTATTCCCTTTATTTATTTTTTTTTGTTTGTTTGTCTGTTTGTTTACTATTTGCCATCAGTGGCACACTAGAGCTTATCACCAATGTTGTGACATAAAATATGTAAGGTAATGTGATTATGTTCTCTGTAACAGCTTCCATGGCTCAATGCACTAGTAATGTGACATTTCCATTTCATACCTCTCAACCTCCTATAGGAAAAAATGTGGACAAAACCAAAAATAATGGTGGGACAGAGATGCAAAAATAGGAACAGTTTTTAAATATTGCTTGTGCCAGCTTCAAAAGATGATAGAACAGCAGATTTTGCATTTGCATGAATTTTCTGAAAGGTATGAAGTCTGAAACTTAGATGTCTGTCATTATTTTCTGACTTCAATCCTTAGTGATTTGCAAATTATTTTCCAGAAAACCAAAATTTTATGAGGAATAGACCAAACATTTGAGTCAAAAATCTGGACAGTCTGCAAAAATCTGGACAGTTGAGAGGTATGTTTCATTTCAGTGCACTGTATGCATGGCTCTAATTCAATGAGGGTGGGATGCTATTATTAAATCATATCTGTGGTCTTTAAATCAAATTCATTACAGTGGATATATTTTCACCCATGCTTTTTAAGAGCTTCCGTGGCATACTTGTTCAATTTTCTGTCAGACTGTAAGTCAGCTACATATGGTTTTGAATCCTGTCATGTGCCTTGGTTTTTCATTGATTTCTGCTGTTATAACTTGAAATGTGTTACTGACACTTGTCCTGTGAAGTATATGTGGTAAACATAGGTAATGCTCTTCCTAATGACGTTTAGCATGTTGAAAACTGACATAAGCACAATACACTCATAAACAAATGACTGACAGATTAAAATAAAAAACAAGCAACAAAAATATGTATTTTGTGTTCAAACACGGCACAATGATCACCACAAAGAATCAGTGACAGACAAAGGTGGGTAAGTATGAATGACATTTACTATCTTATGCCAAAAATGAAGAGAAGTCATATGACTGAGCTAATGATGTACTTTTTATGAGTGAGCTTAAACTTGAGGACAGCTAGACAGAAAGCAATAATGATATAACCACAGGTTGGCAGAATTATATTTAGTATACCAATATCTATGGCTCATTGATATATACTTGTGAGGTATAATTTTGAAGTAAATAATATTGAGGGTTTGAATCCCCTGATGCTATAAATATGTTACTGCTGGAAAAACTCTCTAAATTTGTACTGTCTGGCAAGTTTTGCAAAATTTGCTCTGTGGCATGTGCAGGTACTAAATAACGGAAATAAAACATAAGAGCAAACATTAATGGGTTGAAATCCCTTGGTGTGTAAGTTATAGTCATGTGAACAGTGGTTGTGATGAGTATGCAAATCCAGTTGATTTCTCAGTCTTGCCATGTGCAGCTATGGAAGTTACAGCTGTTAAGGTAAATGCAATTGATATTCCATGATTAACAATGCAAATCTGGAGTTGCTTTTCTCTTTTAGTGTAAGCGAGCCATTGCCCAATGGAAGAGTGTTCTTATCCTTTTGAGGGTTCACTTACACATCCCTCAGGAAAAGTGACACAAAAAATTCAAAACATAAGTTGTTCTCATACTGGTCAACTTGTTCCTGATTTGGAGTCAAACTATACGTTTGTTTCTCTTGATCACTCCTACAGCTGGTCACATTGGGAGAAAAGGTGATAAATTATACTTAATAATAATGCCAATACTTAAGTTATAAACTTCTTTAACTTTACAAAATTAATATTAATTCACATTCTCTTTTTGTATCAATGTCTCCAGTTAATAGAACTAAGTTCCCCTGATTATTCTGTTTTTTGTCCTTTATTCTGTTGAAATTTGTCCCTGATTCCTTGAGAGCTACGGCAGTCATTTTTAGAGAAAAGGTGATGTATTGCACTTAAGAAATAATGACAATAATTAAAGTTATACACTTTTTTACTTCAGAAAATGTATATTAATTCTCATTATCTTATTCTCTTACCATCTCAGGTTAACAGTACGGATATTTTAAAGTGTCTATGATTGTCCCTGATTATTTCTGTATTTGTCCCTTTGTCCATGATTGGTTGTCAGCTACGATTCATGTCATAAAGTAGGCACATTTTCACACACACACACACACACACACACACACACACACACACACACACACACACACACACACACACACACACGTACAATACTGCAGACAGTGACTGAGTTTGCATGTTTACTTTGTGCCTTAAAGTTCTAAGGCAAACCAGCTGAGTGCTACTGATGTTCTGCATCAGGTCGCTGTGAATACTTTATCTCACTGAAGGTAAGCTGTACTGGTATTGTTCACATTTACAAACACAAACATGCAGTGGTGTAGCTAGAGTTTGAGCTACCGGGGGCTGTATTTGAGTTTGTCACTCCTACCTCACAAAATCATGATCAAATGGTGCCCCCATATACAGTCCTCCCATGCAGTCATTGCAGTGTCCCATTAGTTGGCTATTTGTCACTGTTTACCATAAACACTGTAATGTGCATACTGCTTTATCCTTTACTTCTACAATAATTATTTATTATTTGACTTTCATTTAAAACTTTTATTTTAAATTTTACTGCACAAACACTGATAGACATCTGCTAAACAAAGTAGCACAGTCTCACAATGATTACAATTTCTCTGCTCTTGAAGCTCACATTCATTGAAAGAGCATTTAAACCCACATTCAAATAAAATGCATTTGGCCAGTGGTGGAAAAAGTTTATATTTGGGCTGTTTTCAAATCATAGACCCCTTGCACACATATTTAGGACCATGCAAACATACATGTGTTCTTTGATTCACCTTCTTGATTGTATTAAATTATTCCTTGTATAATACAGCACACTTGTTAGAGCGCATTTTAAATTTATTGTTTTGAACATTTTTCCAGTAATCAGTGATACAAAATGTATGAACAAATAATGACAAAACTGCCCAATTCAGAACATTTCCATCATTAAAGTCTACTCAAACTTCTGTCATTACAATCCATCAATATCAGTAAATATACACAATCTCTGCAGAAGTAAAAGCCATCTAAATAATTCCACATTAAAAAGATCTGTAACTAGTGAAGAGGTTGCTGCTAGCAAACAACTTTATATTTCATTATTTCATCTACAAATAAAGTGCCTGTTGCTCTTGAAGAATAAATTGTGTATGTTACATTAAAACAATGATAAGCTAGTAATATTGTAATATGGAATGGATGGCAAACTGACAACAGGTTCATAGTTATTAGGTATCTCCTCCAAAGGAGGACATTCTCAGGAATGCAGCATCCACCCCCTTTAAAGTACAACACAGTACAGTATCCATAATTCATCTATAGGCAATGGAAGTAGAACCCACAGCCTTCTGCATCAAAAGCAAGTATACTTCCTGTTGTGCTACTAATAATGCAAACAGACTTGGCATAAGCAGCGCTAAACTTCTCTTCCCCTGAAGCTCTCAGCTCCTTGTAAAATCCATTTGACACTTCACTGCATCTCTCAACTTTGCAGCACAAGAAATCTGGAAAAAGCCAACATTTATTGTGAGGGACAAAGGCCCAAAACCAGGGACACATTTTAAACATTGCTAGTATAATCTTAGAAAGTTGCTAGAATCACATGCTTTGTGTTACCATGCGTTTCCTGAAAAACAGGAAGACTGAAACTTAAATGTCTATTATTTAGTAAATTCAGTTCTCACTGATTTGCCAGAAAACCACACATTTTAAGAGGAATGGAGCAATAGTATGAACCAAACATACCAGACATTCTGTGAAAATCTAGAGAGCTGAGAGCTATGAAGTCAACTCCCTGCATCACAAGTGGTGGTATGGGTAGAGAATTCAGGCCCTTGCTTCTTGTACCTAAGGTGCAGAGTTTGAGCCTGAGTAACACTAGCTACCAAGTATACCTAAATGGGGTGTTTGACACACACACTCACACACACACACACACACACACACACACACACACACACACACACACACACACACACACACACCTACCTTACTTGAAGAGCTTTTTGTCTTGGCAGCGCCTTACTTGAAAATGAAGAAGAAGCAGAGCAATTCTGTCTTGGCAGTGATAACAAGAAGCAACACACACCCCCTTACTTGAAAACATTTCTGTCTTGACAGCACCCTACTTGAAAATAAAGAAAATTCACTCACACACACACCTTACTTGAAGAAAAGAGAATCCCATCTCAGCAGCACCATACCATGATGCAACTGGACCAGAAGAACAGGACCTGATGCTATAGGGCCATTCAAAATATTGAGTAAATGTGTGGGACCATTAAAAACAGTGTGTCACAGTCCCAAAAGTGCCATCCGGGGTGGACTGTCCCTCTCACCCACCTCTAGCTATGCCACTGCTAAACACATTACTTACTGGCACTTCTTATAGTTCATAGGCAAGACTAAGAAAAAAACAGAACAAACACATGGAAAAACTGGGAAGCAAAAAACTGTTGCCTACTTATAACAACTCAAGATTCTGGACTTTTCAGACATTCACACCCACAGCACGATCACTATTTAATCATAATCTTCTTTTAAACTTGTAAATAAAACACTACAGAATTACGAATAGATTTTGCAGTTTTAGCCACTTTGTGCTATGCTGACAATCACAATGCTCTCTTTTTTATCCCAATTCTGTATACTGTAAAAAACAAAAGTCTGACAGTGTGTGTGTGTGTGTGTGTGTGCACGCACGTGTGCACGTGCATGTGTGTGTGTGTGTGTGTGTGTGTGTGTGTGTGTGTGTGTGTGTGTGTGTATGTGTGTGTGTGAGAGAGAAAGAGAGAGTGCGCTTGTTGCCCATCTTTACTTCTCTGCATTATGTGATGCCTGTGCCAGATGTAAATCAGCATGTGCTTTTGTGATGAATTTATATTTAACTATCACAAGACAAACCTTGCTTACATCTGCTAGGAGGGCATTTCCTTGTGCAGGAGTTCTGCATGCTTGCCAGTCCATAAAGAGATCAGAAACAGTCGCCGAGCCAGAACGTTTTCCACACAGCAGTTAACCGCATTTAGTTTGCACCATCTAAGCGAGGTTAGAAAGAGCAGTCTACATCATCTCGTTGACCTTTTTGGCTGGCTGCTACTGCAAGTCGTAGGGGGCAGCAACAGTAAACAACTTTTGTTTTAAAAGCTCTCTCAGCAGAAACTGAATATTGTTAACAAAAAAAAAAAAATTGGGATTTGAAGGGTTCAATCAGCAATTGCTGACACCCCACTATTTTGCTCTCAAAATTGGGAAATACAGAGGAATTTGGTATGGTTGAGTAGTATGATGAGGAGGAACTGACCAAGATCTTTCTGCATCTCTTCCTTAAGCATAACAGTCACATGCTTCTGCAGGAGGGGGGTCTATTCCAGGTCTCACAACAAAGCTGATACCTGGAATAAAGTGGCCAAGGCTGTTACCTTTATTACTGGTATTTCACCCACAGGTGAACACTACTGTCACCACTATAGTGAGATAAGTCATAGAAAGCCTGAGTTCTATGGCCAATATGAGAATGAGGTTTGAGACCAGTCACCATCTCATTACTGTAACAACACCATTTATACATCCTTACACCCTGGCAATTTATGCCCCCATATTGATATTTTACATGCTTTCTCTATCTCTACATCTCCTTAACAAATCACAAGGAATTAGTAGATATATTCAGAGAACCTGAGAGAGTGCCTGAGCATGTACACATTAATTTTGTGAAACATGTATATAATTCAATACTAACAGGTAACAAGTGAAATACAATTAACATTCATTTATATGGTAATACATCTTCTGCCATTATTAGGAGTCCACACTGTAATTATTTTGAGTGTGCAAAGGTAGATTGTTGATTCTGCATGCCATAAGCAGCACAGCTTCAAAAGTGGTATATACAGTCTATTTACAGATATACTGCAATGATGTGGGTGTTCAATCTCCACCAGCACAAAATACAAGCCTGTTTTTTTCAGGGGCTATTTTTTTAATGTCATACCATTAAAAATAATAGAATCATAACTTAAATAGATAAGATGCTAAAGTAAACCTGTATATGCTATGATGAAAATATTTTATTTTATTTTTCCTTGACTATATCTAATGATTAATACATTTAATATTAAGAATGCCATAAATTATTTTTGCATGTCTTTTTCACCAACCTATTTTCTACAATTTATTTTATTTATTTGTTTTATTTATTTGCCATTTGTTAACTGGGTTACTCTGGCTGGGCAGATTCCCTTTTTCAGCAGAGACCCAAGGAGAAAAGCTCCAGATACAAAGATTACAATTAGTTACAAAAGACCAATACAGATAAAAACAATAACATAAAATTAGAATCTTATTTGCTTTTAAATTCATTACAAAGGTATAACTAGTAATCTTAAAATAACACGTAAATGGAAAAGGAAGGACTAGTAATTAGGGAGTGCTTATTTATAGTGTGGAGTCAAGTAAGGGAGAATAGTGGGAAGGGGCAAGGTAGGAGGATGAAAGACATAGGTGAGAGTTGTCTGATACAGTGAACAGTGATTAAGAAAGAGATACATTGTTACTGATATGGAAGTAGAAACATACAGCCAGGAAAGTCTAAGGTGTAGGCTTGGTGTTGGAAGAATGGTTGGGGAGGAATTGAGTCAAGTAGGGTCTTTACAGGGGCAGGTCCAGGAGTTGAGTAGGTAGTTCTTTAGGACTAGTTGGAAATTAGGTGAGTGAGTTCTGATAAAGAGAGGGAGCTTGTTCCAAGATGTGGAGACTGCATGACTATAATGGCTTTTTCCTAAGGATTTATTAGGGTTGCAGATTTGGAGAAGGTGTTGGTCTGAGCTGTGAAGCTCCTGGTTAGGGATGTAGGGGGAGATGAGAGTTGCTAGTGAAGGACAGACTAGGGGTTGTTGTAAAATGGAATGTGTCAGGTGAAGTAGAGGTAGAAGGAGTTGGTTATGGAATTCTAGCCAGTGAAGCTTTGTTAAGGAGAGGCAGTGCTGCAAGCGATAGGGGAGATTTGTGATGAACCGTGCAACTTTATTATATGTAAGCTCAAGTTTGTTTAAGAGAATTTTTTGGAGGTTGGTAAATATAGGGGCAGCATATAGTAAAGTAGGTAGGAGGTAGGCTTGAGCAAGGGATACTTTGGATTCTTGAGTAAGCAATTTTTTTGTTTCTGTACAGCAATCACAGTTTCTGGTGGGTTCTTTTGATGCAGTTGTTGATGTGGATATCAAATTTTATCTATGAGTATACCGTGAAGTTTAGTATGAGACTCGACCTGAATAGATGTGCTGTTTAGGGAAGTGATTGAGAAGGAAGATTTGAGGTGTTAGAGGGGTTTGTGAAGGAAAAGAAGAAGTTCAGTTTTATTGAAGCTAAGTAGGAGTTGGTTAGTGTTGAGCCATATTTCAACTGAGTGTAGTGTGTCTTTTATGAGGGTATGTAGGTGGGATAGATCATCAGAGCTAGAGATGATTGCAGAGTCATATGTATATTGTATGAGTGTAGAGTGGGGGCAGTATTGGAAGATATCATTAGCAAAAATTTGGAATGATTTGTTAAGTTGTCAACATTTTACTCATTAAAATAATGAAAAATGGCAGTCCTGGCGATTCATTATTTTTTCTTGGCTAGGCTTGTAAGAGCCTCAGGGCCAATAGCCTAGTAACCTCCCATGATCCTATGATCCCATGACCCAGTTCAGTCATGAAAGACCTTGCTCCAACAAGCCTGTATTTTACATTTTAGAGAGAAATTAGTGGCAATGAGGAAAGAACTCATTATGGACAAATTTGCATATGCCTTAATCATGTTACCTACCACAAAGTGCAGATCAGCACATCTCATGGTATTCAATGTGTTGGTGACCAGACCATATTGTGGTAGCACAGGCATCTCTCCTCATTCACTTTCACCACACATGCACACAACAAAACACACACTTACATACCCCATACTGCATACCTCATACCTGTCCCTGTTGCCACATTGTCCATGATTTCTCCTTTTTCCTTACCCTGATTATTTATGAATGATTACAGTTAAGTCATTAGTACCAGACATTTAGATCTTGCACTTCACATCCTTCAGTATATGAATGCTAGGGAATAAGTGCATGAGGTTAGGCTGTATACCTGCCACGTCCTATTCCTCCCCCTTTTTAAAAAAAAATCTACTGCACTAAGTCATTGGCTAGTGCAAGAGGCTAACAAAGAAGGCCCTTGTATCAAGGGTCCGTGCTTCAAATCCTTTTCTTCTTTCTTCCATGGATTTTTTTAAGAGTAAACAAAAAGCAACATGGAAAGTGTACAATAATCCAAACCAGTAAACTGAAAAAGCACACTTGGAGGGTCCAAATGACAGTCGAAACCACAATTTATTGAAAACAAAAAAACATAAAACTTAATGTAAATCTTTAACGCTTAACTTGGTCACTGCATTTTCATATTGCTAAGAAACTGAAATTGGTCATTAGTATCATTCTAAACAGCAAATAGTAAGACTTTGCAAAGATGAAAACAATAAATTCAGAATTCCATCATCTGTATAGCTTAAGGAGTGGCTTATTCAGTCACCTGTAAAGTGAAATGACATGTATTATGATGGATAGTGGCTCTATTTACATATGGCCTACATGTATCATTTCATGCTACTTTGAGTAATACAATGGTGGATGACAGAAACTGTTTAGATCTTGTAATAAATGTGCCTGCCCTATTTTGTGCTTATACATCTTCAGTGTAATGTGCACTTAGGAAAAACAATTACTTGGGAAAGCAATTTTCTCTACTTTTGTGCTGTCACTTCACTGACTCTCGTATGTCATAATTTGTTTTCCAATTTTGTAACTATTGTATACATAAGCAGACAGACCAGGATTGGCCACTCTGTCATGTCCTATTGTTCTCTTCAGATGACAGTGATACCACCATCCTCACAAGAGGCATCCAGTATATCTGGGTCACAGCCTGCCAGAGATGCCTCCACATTTACTCCTCTAGCTGCACAACTTGCATCACACATCTCTGCCCTGGGAAATGGTGCATTGGTACACACCATGAACAGTGCCAGAGGAGGTGATGATTATGCCACTTGTCAGGAACTGGTAATGCTTGTGAGGGAGATCATTGACAGGAATCTTGATGCCTACATTAGCCTTATGGAAAACAAACTCCAGC